>NW_005187441.1:336984-351116 GCF_000239375.1 Pundamilia nyererei | reverse complement strand
ACACACACACACACACACACACACACACACACACACACACACACACACACACACACACACACACACACACACAGTCACGCATGCTCTGTAGCTGTTGTCACTTTCAGCTGAAGCAGCTCTCTGTGCGCAGGGATGATATTTTGCCCTTTGATGACAGCAATCCCATGCTACAGCACTGAAGCCTTCAAAATAAAACATAGTGGGAACAGAGAGTGAAAATAACATTTGCCAGACCTCACCCATGCTTCAGTAATAAGTATGTATGTGTATCTTAAATAGGTGCAGCCATATAGCTACAAGTCTAGGGACAAACAAGCAGGAGACAGGGCTGTTTGTGGGGACCATTATACTGGACTCATTTGCCAATACTGCATTGCAGCAGAGAATGAGATTTGTTCCAGAAACTTCAGTGTTTGGGTGTAATTGCTTATCTGTGCCAGCACAGAATTTCTCTCTTCTCAGCATGTGCCTGACAATTAAAATAAAAATGCAGATGTCTTCTTGCTCAAATGTACACCAAGCTGCTTGACTGTTATAGTGCAGTGAAAGGACTAACTCCCATGTGTAGTGTTACGTAAAGCAGTTTCACCCCGGTTCTATTTTATTCCTCGGGCATCCAGAGACGGCACCGGGCTCAGTAGTCATTTCACAAAACCTTTCTTTATCTTCAGTTACGCATGCACCTTCTAGAAGGGGAGATGTGCAAGGCCGGTGTCCCTCTGCAGATCTTCACTTCTTTGTTTGTTACAACCAGTTTTATAGAAGCGACCCCATCGTAAAACCCACATGGTGTGTTGTAAACCCTGTGTTTGTGTATGTATGTGCGAGCACGTGAGTACCTGTGTGTGCGCGTACCTGTGTGTATGTGTGTGCACGTGAGTGAGTGTGTGTCTCTGTATATGTGACTTCCTGCCGGTCATAAAAGTCCATCTCCCCTCACCCAAGCTACACCAAATTCCTCTACAAAACATACAAAACATATTACAAGCACTGAGACCCCCACTCTGCATCCACTGGGCCATTGACCTCTTGTTGTCTTACTTTTACAGCTAAGCATGTGGAGAGTCTCCTGCAAACCTACTTCTAAGTTATGACAAGTTCAGGCCTATAGCTAAACCAAACTAAAACACACAGACATTCACCAATCTACAGCTGGACCCCCTCATCTAAGCAAATTTAAGCGCACTATATTCTAATTATGTTTTCTTTTACTCACAGTAGTAATAGCTTAAATCCAGCATAGCATTAGTTCAAGCAAGGACCAAAGTCAAGGCTGGGCAGCCCTGACAGATCGGGTGATCTCAGTGCCAGCCAACATCAGTTGATGGTGCAACTGCACAATGTCGCGGTCCTGGATTTTTCTGAGTATTGTTTGGGATTCTTATTTCATATTTTCTCTTTTGTTTTCGATTTGTTCCTTGGTTCTTGTATTTTTATTTTTAGTTCTGGTTAGTTCCCTTATTGGTTCCCTTTACCTTCCTCCCACTGTCTCATGCATCTGTTAGTATGGAGTCTTGTCTCCGTCATGTTTCTTGTTTTACTTTGAGAGTTGTTCTAGTTTTGCTTCCCCCCTTCCTTTGTAACTGTAATTGCCCCCCATTCTGTCTCCACCAGTGATTGTTTTTATCTGTGCTCCGCTCCCAGTTGTTTCTTGTTGAGCAATCAAGTCTAGTCCTTTGCCTTCATTTTCTCGAGTTGTCCATTGTTGCTGCCCTGATCTAGTTAACTTTTTCACAGTGAGTGCAATATTCTGCCTCCAGTCTCCAATCATGACACACATTCAGTGTGAAAATCTCATATAGGGCATGGTGTTCAAACTGTTTTATACTACCCAGAGTTCTTGGATATCTGCAAGCTGCTTTGCAACCCACCTTCCATCAACCAAGCTTCTCCTGTTCTGCTTGGGGAACTGTGTGAAGAAAGAAGAGGAGGAGAAGTGGCTGGAGTTTGGAGGCACTGAGTTGAAGCCAGGCAGGAGGAGCAGATGATTCATGAATGTAGTGAAGGAGGACATGCAGAGGACTGGTGGGACAGAGGAAAATGGGGTTAAGGTGGTTAGGTGGAGGAAGATGATCCATTGTGGTGACTCCAGTGAGCCTTCTTCCGGTAAAATATCTAAAAACAACAACCAGGATTTTTTTTTGGGCTCCACAGAAAACTACCAAAATGCTGAAACCCAGGATTGAACCAGGGACCTTCAGATCTTCAGTCTGAAGCGCTCCCAGCTGAGTTATTTCAGTGCGTTCAGCACCAATATGTCAAATAGCCAAACTGCAAAATATAAATGACTGCAGATGGCATTCTTCTTTTCACGCTAAATACTAAATTATTTATATTTGATACACTCATTGTGGGAAAATGACCGGTAGTATTTTTCTGATGATATATAGATGTGAAAGGTAGATAATGATCATGTGCAGCTGGGGCAACATGTCCCACTGCAGTACTTTCAATGAAGTCTACATGTGCAAACTTTCAATATAAAATAGAAAGAGCAAACGTATAGTTATTATATTCTTTTGATTATATGTTATGATGAAGCAGGTTCTTGTTAACAACAGTTGTAAAACAATTCACAGAAAAATGAGAAAAATCCAAAATCAGAACACAAAATACTTATTCTTATAATACATAATGTGGTTTTTTTATTAATAATGGGCATTTTAATGTATATTAAGTTGGAGAAAATTGTCAGTCATCCAACCTTTGATCAAGTATAAACACCTCTGTAAGATCTGTAACTGAGAAACATCTTGGGGCTTAAAAAACATAACCAATAATAAATATCCTTAAAAGTGCTTAAAATTCAAAATGCGCTGGAGAAAGAGTAAAAGCCCAAAAACAGAACCTTGCAGAGCACCCATACTCAGAAGCAGCCACAGAAAACAATGGAGAAATATTTATTCTCAATTTGCTGAGGATTTTTGCTTTGTTTTTGTTTGTTTTTTCTACAAAGAAAGCAAAAAAAGTTTTCAGTCATTTGAAAAAAAAAAGCTGGGACAGTAGCTGGAGCAGGAGTAGTATTGATGAATAGTGTTAGATAATACTTGTATGCTGTAATAATAATACTGTAATAACCAATCTGGACAGCTTAATGGTGTAGGAATCAAAAGTCAGTGAACTCCTTTAAGAACAAGCTATTGGTCCAAATGGACGATATCTATTATTAATAGAAACAGCCCAAGTTGAGTTGGGGATGTAAAAAAATCAGGGTTTGATCCATGAGGCTCACAGATTCAACTCATTGAGGGGAAAGAAGGTAAAACAAGCAGAGAGTCTGGATGAACTTTCTTGGGGTAGCATAGCCTCGTAAATCCAAGCTCTGCGTGTCCAGGCAGGGATATTGAAGAAAAAAATCCATTCCAGGGAAATCAACTGAGCATTGCTAATCATAAACACGCTTCCATGCTTCCAGAACAGTCTGAGCTTCATCTGGATGTCCGCTCTCTTTTCCCTCACCTCCTGTGCAGTCTGTCTGAAGCCAGGTGGGGTCAGCTGAGGCCACCACCCGGCAGCAGAAAATGTGAACGACTGACCTATGGGGATAGGGTATCTCCATTCATCATACAGAATCCAATAGATAAAACCTTTCCAATGAGAAGGTTTTAAAGAGATTTAAAGGACACTGATGTGGACTGATCTCAGACTATCTCCAGTGATCAATTGTGGATGTCCCAAAACAAATCTGGATAGTATCGGTTACCAAAACAACAGACCACAATCTATAGTAAGGTTTTAAAGGGCAAAGACTGCAATATTTGAGAACTTAGCAGTAGTGCAGACGGGTCAGCAATGGAGGATTTATTTTACTCATGACTTCATACATATGCTAGACTTTATATCTTCCCTACAATGCTTCTATTTCTTTTCTAAAGTATGACTTCTTCTTAAGTTACCAATCTAACACCTTCTTTCCTGTCAGCTCCAAAAAGCGGATTTAATTGCATCGCAAACATCAAAAGCATTGCATAAAAGTCCCCCACCCCTCAGTAAAAGTGCTGTTTAAGGCTTTTAAATTGACCCATTCGAAGGCAAATGAGCCACAAAGCTATCCAGAGAATGGATGGTGTGTTTTAAAAGCCTCCCAAGAAAACTCTAAACACTAATGTGTGCACTGACTCTTATAGTTTTTTTTTTCATTTTAAATGATTTCTCTCAGCAAAATGTAGACATAGTCAGTGTTTTATGAATTACATGGACATTTTAGTCACTGACACAGCAGGATAACAAAGAGTTATAACGATCAGTTTCCCTGGCCTGTGTGAGTTTGACAGGCGAATGCGGATTCAGCACTCTGGACAGCGCCAGCTCTCTCTGAATACAAAATCACTGCACCATTTTTAGCCGGTATTCTACAGGTCCACATATCTGGAGGTTCTGGAGAACTGAACGAGCGAACCACACAAGAGCAATCGTAGTCTACCTTTCCTATAGACAGCAGGTTATATATGAGCTAAACGCCGGCCCACTGGTTTTAAACGACTCAATCAACAGGTGTGTGCATCTGGCAGCAGTGAAGGCGAAATTAAACAGTCGGATATGTGAGTTTAGAGCAGCCATTACTGGGTACAAATAAACAGCAGACAGACAAAGGCAGGCGGTGGTTTCCACCAATCAGTGACCTCGTGTCACCCCTGCCTCCAAAATGTTGCTGATTGCGGTTCTGTGTTTGAGGCAATCGGAGACTGACGGTGTGGAAACCACGTGTCTACACTTACTGGATGCTGCGTCTGCCAGTACGCCCGCATCAAACTGCACGAGGAAACCGGAGGTGACTTTTCCCTTCAGAAGAAAAGTCGAAGGAAAAAAAACAAAATACTTGAATTATAAAGAAGATTGATTTGTTATTTCTTCGTTATGTTATTTGTGTTTTCTGGTAATTGTGCTATAGCTTATACTACGTTGTTTAAGGTAAATTTTACTAAAACAACTTTTTTAAAAACTTTATAAACGGAATAGGCTTATTTAAAAATCTTTAAACAAATTCCCTGTTTTATTTATTTCTTGTTTTCTGATAGTATTCATTTCTATGAAGGAGTATTGATGCGACATTAAGAAAAAAAATATTACAGTCGTTGTTTCAAGACAAACTGTTGCTGTAGCCTATTGAAATCCTAATTCTGAATCGACAGTTTCCTCACATGAACTAAAAAAATGGTGAAAGGGGAGGGGCTTTTATTTTGGAATTACCAAGCGGAAAATATGTTTTGCTTAATTGGGTTCGGCTTTGCAACTGATTTGGCATCGTTAGTCAGTGCACCTCTTCGCGCCCCGCCGGCCGCTGGTTGCCTCGAGCGCAGAAAGACTTTGAAGCGCCGAAAGAAGCGCGTGAGGACCAGGAGCCAGACTCGGGTCTTCTTCTTCGTTTACTTTCAGTAGTCACAGACACGGCAAGCAGAACCACAGTCCAGCAGCTCCTGTTTATCAGGAAGGTGAAGAGTAGGAGGTGGAGGAGAGGATAGGAAGGGGACACAGACAGCACCAGTGTCTTGGCGCATTGGAGCTTATGGATTATTGAGAAGTGAAGGCCAAAACGTGGATTAAATATTTATGAGGACTTTTTAAAAAGAAGCAAAAAGACGGAGCGGGGTAGCGCAGAGATTCCCCGCAGTGGTTCACCTGCCCGTTCCAGTGCCGTGTGTGCGCTCTCACTTGACCAGAGACCAGAGAAGCTGCTGGGTGAAAAAAAAAGGAATGTGCATCTAGCGCGTGCGTGCGTGTTTGCGAGTGTGTAGCGTGCTGGTGTGCGCGTTTGGAAAGGAGCCCCCCTGCTGCAGTAGCCTACTCGCTCGCCGCGCGGGTACAGGGATGCCACCGACTTGCTGACGGACCTCCGGTATCCGCACCCCTGCCCTCCTCCCGGACGGACGGACACACCGACCCCTGCCATCCCCACTAATATGCAATGGTTTTTTGTGCAGAAGCCGACAGCTGCCGCGTACCGCCGACTTCACGCTAGCGCCGCCGCATGCCTGTCCGTCGCTGCCGCTCCTCTCCCCGCGCCGCGCGGCAGACGACGCCATTTGAAGAGGAGCGCTCGGGGGCTTTCCACGCCGCGGCGGCCGGGCAGCAGCAGCGACCGCTCCTTGGCTGAGGACCGCCGGCAGCTAGGGCAGCCGGAGGCGGGGACCGAGGAGACAAGCGCCGCGGCGGTTGCTCTCTTCCTGCCGCACGGGGACGACGTCGACGCGGAATACGTGCGGTTGGTGGTCTCCGAGCTCGTGGGGGAACCGGGCGAGAAAGCGGGCGAGGAGCCGGGCTTCCTGCTCTTATTCTTGTCTATGGTGCAGGTCGGGGCGGCCAAGCACCGCCGAACTGAGCCCAACAGCTGGCCGGCTCTGCTGGCATGCAAACAGGGGGGCGTATCAGCCCCCATGCGGTGGGTGAATTTTAGGCTGCCGCATCCGGAGCGCCTCTCGTCTCCCACCTCCTCTTCCTCCACTCCTTCCTCCTCCTCCTCCTCTCCCCCCGTCTCAGCCAAATCCATGCGGTTTATTTGGAACAACATTTTCAGCAAAGGATCGCATATGCTGCAGTGTCTTTGTGGCAGGAGCCTCAAGAAAAACAAGAACCCAACTGGTGAGTTTGTTTTGTGCGCGTGTGTGCGTGCGTGGAGGTGACAGAAGAAGACTTTATTAGGTGTTCTCTGTGTGTGTGTGTGTGCGTGCGCGCACGAGCGCGAGCCTGTGTGTGAATTCCCTCCCGAGACTGCACTGTTCGAGCGCTCGCTGGTGTTTCTCCGCAATCGTGGTTGTGCAGCAAGTGAGAGCGCCACGGGAACGGTGGGGGTGTGGGTGGGGTGGGGTGGGGAGGTGAGGTGAGGTGGTAGGGTGGGGGTGCTAACTTATTAGCACAAATACTGAGTATACGGTGGCAGTGCGTGCCGACAAAAAAATAAATAAAATTAAAGGAAAAGCGTGCCGTGCCGTGCATGGCAGAGATGCTGCAGACAAATTAAGTCTAATGCAGCATGCAGACCGTTCAGGCTCCAGTACTCTGCATGATTAAACAACACATGGCCTTATTTAGACTTCCACTGTGGATATACAGTGCATGATGTGGAAATAGGAAAGAGTCCCGTGTCTGTGTTTGTGTGTGTGTTTTCTATTTCAGTCACATCTCTTCTCCTGAGATCGAAGTCTGAATGCGATGCTGCGCACAGCAGAGCTTCTTTGGAAGGAGTAGGGGGTGTGGGGAGGACCCCTAATACTGTATGTGCGCCAACTTTTTTTTTTCATTCAGGTGAGCCGAGAGTTAGCGCTCCTCGTGCTCACGTGCAACATGTCCACCTTCAGGGATGGGTCTGTCACACAAAGATGCAAAGATTTGAAGTCAGAGGGAGATTTGATTGAATTTACCAATTCAGAGAGCAGAGGGCAGTCTTGCAAACTTAATTATCAAACTTAATTAGTTTGCTTTTTGTGTTTGTTTTGTTCCAGCAGATTCCCCTCTGTGAGGCTGAAAGCAGAGCAGAGATTGACACTGGCATCACTAATGAAGCAGACATTGTTGACTTTATTGGCATATTGACATTGCACCAGAGAGCTGGCCCATGTAACCTGCACACAGTGTTGAGAGGGCAGTTAACTGATGCATGCCCTGTAGTCAGATATTTTCAGTGAACACAAGCGAAAGTTTATTCAGATTACTCATCGCTTTGTCACTTTTTTTATTCACCGGGCTTTTGTTGAGTACTTCATTGGCTCATGAAATGACAACAGGTAGTAATAAGGAGTTAACAAGTGATCTCAGGTGTCAGTACGAGTGGTGGTAAATTGGAATGTGCACATTTGTAATCCCATAACTTAAAAAAAAATAGATTATGAGTCACCATAGATAGAAACTGAGAGGGGAGTTCATTTTACATGCAGTGCCAGTGTCCAGATTCTGCAGCTGGCCTTTTTTTTCAGTGTGTCTCAACAGCTATTCATCAGTTAAAGGAGCAGTACACTACACAAGTCAAATAGACAGAGGACTATTTGAAGGGGTGATGTATGACGTTTTTCACTCTTTGTCACTATCTGCCTTTGGACAAAGTGAAGGGAGGTGCTGGTGCAAATAGTAGACTGTATCTAAAAGATGGACATAGCCACCAGTGCCTTCACCCATTGGTTTTGTCATTTTGGAGCCTCAGTGTTGGCTGCTGCTGTGTAACTTTCTGGTGTCAAAAGTGGCTGTTTTTGAGTTCTCATCTAAGACTAGCAAGCTTGGTTAGCAAGATGTATTTGTAAACACTACAGGTGCAACACACAGACAGATAGAGGACTGCATAAATATAATGATACTTGACCAAAAGAATCTAAAACATTAGCAGCAGCTGCATACAGAATGTTGATATTGTTCTGTCCTTCTACAAAGTCCTTTGCAACAGTGAGGTAATATCTGAGAGTCCACTGAGCCCACAGAGTGAAAAAGTATTCAGCTCTGAGAAGAAAATTGACATGCACAGCGGATCTTCAGAGGGTACGATGAGGTCAGCCATTAATGCTGTGTCTTCTCTTTGTCCCTGAATACTAAATGCTCATATCTTTTTTATTGTTTGAGTGTTACAAAGCACTGTCACCTTTTTGGTTTAGAGATGATGTGTGAAAAGGACAGGTATGCAAAAAATTTCAGCACCATGGACAGCAACCAGCATTTCAAACCTAGGCGTTGAAACATTTTTACAACGTGTAACCAGAGTTATTAACAGTTATTTAGAATTTAGCTGTCATCGCTAGGCTATTTCATTGTTTTTTTTAGATGTTTTTTGTATGTGTAAGCATCAATAAGTCCCTGCTTTTTAGTTTGCTATGTTTTCTGAAGCAGCAAAGAAGAAGTTTAACAATATTCAGTTTAATATATATCCTTATCCTATTCTGTCCTATAGAACAGCATACTGTGTTAATCATATTAATCATGGAGAGATAACAAAATATTTCCAGCATTTTGTTAGGTACATTTTGTTGGTACCTGTTTGTTGTTGCCTTCAGGGCTACTGTGGCTCAGGGGTTTGGGTTCGATCCCCGGGCTCTCTGTCCTGGTCGTTGTGTCCTTGGGCAAGACACTTTACCCTACCGCCTACTGGTGTTCGCCAGAGGGGCCTTGCTTCTGTCAGTCTGCCCCAGGGCAGCTGTGGCTACAACTGTAGCTTGCCTCCACCAGTGTGTGAATGTGAGAGTGAATCAATAGTGGCATTGTAAAGTGCTTTGGGTGCCTTGAAAAGCGCTATATAAATCCAATCCATTGTTATTAGGGCTGCCTTAATTTTTCATGGTACAGATTCAACAAGGTGGAGAAAACATTCCTCAGAGATTTTGGTCCATATTGACATGACAGGGTCACACAGTTGCTGCAGATATTTTGGCCATACATCTCTCATCCATGATGAGAATCTCCTCCTCCACATCCCAATCCACCACATGCTCTGTTGGACTGAAATCTGGGGACTATGTAGGCTGTCTGAGTACAGAGAAGTCATTGTCGTGTTCAAGAAACCAGTTTGAGGTGATTTGAGCTTTGTGGCATGGTGTTTTATCCTGTTGGAAGCAGCTATCAGAAGTTGGGCACCCTGGTCATGAAGGCATGGACATGCCCAACAATATTCAGGTAGGCTGTGGTGTTTAAAAGATTCTCAGCTTGTACTAAAGGTCCCAAAGTGTTACATCACTACCAGCCGCCTGAGCAGTTGATACAAGGCTTGCTTTCATGTTGTTTATACCAAACTCCTATAAAGCCTCATCAGACCAACATTTATCCAGTCTTCTCTTGGTCAGTATTGAGGAGCCTGTGCAAATTCTTACCTCTGTTTCCTGTTGTTAGTGGACAGAAGTGGGACCTGGTGTGATCTTCTGGTGCTGTAGCACATCTGTTTGATTTGTTGTGCATTCAGAGATGCTCTTACCAGACCTTGCATGTCACCGGTGGTTGTTTGAGTTTTTGTTGTCTTCCTCTCAGCAGTCTGGTTATTCTCCTTTGACCTCTTGTGTCAAAAACATTGTCAGGCCGGTGTTAAGTTTGACTAATGTCTAAAGTCTTGTAGTTTTAGCTGACTAAATATCATGAGATTAAATCCAAAGTTGCCTCAGTTGACTAAAACATAAAGTTCTGTATTGGTGAGAGTTGCTTCACATGGTTTACAAAGCATCTTCTTTAACTTGACATCAAACGTGAAATGTGTCCATATGTCTGCTTATCTCTTCTTTATTAACATTTTGTTGAGTGTTTATAAAAAAACAAAGAGGATGGGAGCTTCAACTTATTTGCAGGGGGGCAGATCATATTGTGCATGTCTAACCTTACTGCCTCTGTAGATTAATTCTGAATTGATCACTTCCCACAAGATATTTAGTTCTGATTGGATCTCGTGTCACCAGAACATTTTCATCTTTTTTTAATTCATTGTCCAAAGTATCAGTACAATTGATCGTAGTTTTTGTATGTGCATTAGTTTTTATTTACTTATCGTCTTGTTTTCATCAGAAAAAAGTTCACTGATGAAAACTATGATAAAAGTTATTGGTTAACGAATAAACTTTGGCTCTTTGAAAACTACAGACAGTTTGTGAAATACTGACGACACCAGCCTAACCGCCACCATCAACCATGCCACATTCAAAGTCACTGAAATCACCTTTATTCATTTTAAACTTCATCAGGTTGCCTATGTGGCTAAATTGATTGAGTTGCTATCATGCAATTGGCTGATTAGATATTTGCATTACCAACCATATAAAGTGGTTTCTGAATCTATATTCATACTTTATCAATAAATGAAAAAGGCTCGTCTTATTAGAAAACACTCATTTAGTGTTTGGCTCCTGAATCTTACAGATTAAAGTTGAAAACAAACAAAACCAAACCATTTTTGCTGTGCTGACACAGGTGAAATAGCTGGTTTGCTAATAACTGCAGAGCATTCACAGCTTTAAATCCTGCCAAAACGTCACAGCTGGCAATTTACAAAGTGTCACATGACTGGATGTGTTTTGTTTCCTCTGGGCGCTTTGTTCCTACTTTAATTCCTTTTTATGTTGCGCTCCTGTGTGCTCATTTGATGAATTGGCTCGGAGCAAAGCTTGCTGGGTTTATGAGAGAGCGTGTGCATTCCTGTGATACACAAGCAGGACTCTGACAACTGAAATGCTCCTAACCAGAGCAACTCTGCTACTTTCACACCCACTCTTTTTTTAGGGGTGTAAAATGTTATTAAATGCATACATTATGAGTCACAGCTTTGCTTTCAAACAGTTGACGAATAGACAAATACATAATCTGCTATACATTTTTTGGTAAACTTGTGTTGAATACAATGTAGCACTAGCTGCTTCCAATAACTGGCATGCTAAGTTCATCAAAAAGTTTGTAAGTGGATGCAGTTAATCACATTTTTCTGCAACAGCAGGGCACATCACACTATTTGTGTTTTGTGACAATTTAGTTTATTCTGCCATGGAGAAAATAATCTGTTGATCTGTTGTAGCACCAAGCACAATGTTGTGTAAATAGCTGAAATGAAGTGACTGCAAATATTGAATTCGGCTTCAGAAACTCGGCTTCTGCGTTTGTTTTGTCATATGAGGCAATTAACCGAAGAAATAATATCTCACCCACCCACACGCGCAGCGTGAACGTAAAGAGGAACAGCACTATGTACTTAACACTATCTTGAGAGACATGAATTCCCACCAGTATCCTGCTGCAGCTCAGCCTGCAGATTTATAGCAGCCAGCACTATTTAGCTGTCTCCCTCTTCTTCAATTAAAGATAACATATGAACTCTTGCTCTTGTTGTCTTTATGTGCGGGCATTTATGTTGGCTGTCAAATACGGACCTGCTGATGGGAAGGAGACAGAGTTTAGCTGACTCAGCATTTACTGACCTTTTCTTTTTCTTCTTCTTCTTTTTTATTTTTATTTTTTTACCATGAACTACACTGTTTAGTGAGGGTCCGCCTGCATGGCTGAAATACAGCTTTGTTTAGCGTGTAAAGATACACGCGCTGATGCGGGTGATCAGAAGCAAGCTCCGGTTTTGGTTTCTTTATAATTGTAGTTGCTGCTGTTGGATGATGGTATAATATACAATACATTTTGATCTAGAGTTGATTTAGGTATTTGGGATCAAAGCTAAGCAGTGACCTCTGACAAATAACCTAGTTCAAAAGCACCAAAACCTGCAGTTCCTCCAGTGGCCACTTGAGGCTGGCGCTCAGTGTTAAAATGTTTGCAGCCTGGTATTTTATTGCTCTCTAGCTAATTTCCCCTCATCTCATTACAGGGATCTATTTTTAAAAGTTAATTATGGCTCAAATGCACCACTTTGTGGGTTCTAGCTGTGTACTGGGATTTACATTTGCTAATTCAAGGCACTGAACCGGACCTCTCAGCTGTGCTGGTGCCTTTTGGAACATCAATCCATCCATTTAAAAACAAAACAAAACACTTAACCAGTTCAGTGGGGTTAAAAGCAGGGTGTAAATGTGCACGGCAGACCCAGTCGTGTTCTGTACGTTTTTTATTATTCTGTGCACATCAACACCAACACCATCAACAACCAGTCAGGACCCAGTCCCATATTTAAGTTGGCGGGGCATAATTGCTGCTGCCATGCAGGTGTGCTCGCCTGCCCTGCACGGCCCCGCAGACCACGCCCCACCACACAGGGTATACCCTGGTCACATAGACAGTCTGTTGGAGGGCTAACACACTTACACCTACAGCCAGTTTACAATGTTAAGCTAACCTAATATGCAAGACTTTCAACAGTGAGAGAGGAAGCAGGAGTGCCCAGAGGTCCCACATAGGCATAGCAAGAACATGTAAACTCCACACTGCCTAAATTTGAACTCAGAACCTTCTTGCTGTGATGCAACAGTGCTAACCACTGCACCACCCTGACACTCCCTATTGGTAGCATTTTAATTAAATGATAATTAACAAGACTTCCTGTATGGCAACAAGCTGACCAAGAATTTTGAGCTTAAATTTTAGTAAGAGAAATTCCTATATTTGATAAAGTCTTTTAGTTAGTGCTAATTAGCAGGTACCTGTGAGTGTGCGCTGCATCTGCACAATTTTAAGATCCACCACACTAATCAAGGCTGCTGGTTACCAAGCCCTCTTGTCCAAATATGGACACTAATGGCTACAAAAAAATTAAGACGCTGAGAGGTTTACAAACGGTCTACAAACCTGTAGTTATGGTCACTTGCCATTTACCATCCTTTATATACAGTCTATGTGTTAAGTGATTTTGTTCAAAGAATGGCACTACAGGCTATATAACTGATATCAGGGACTAAATTCAACTAATGCATGTAGAATCAAGGCCATGGAATCAAATACTTGAGTTTAGTGATTCGGTTTGGCCTCGCTGTCAGTGTATATGTTCTGACAGAAAGAAGCTGAGTGAATGGTGTCTGACTACTGAAAAACGTCTCCACCAGCATCTGTATCATTCATTGTTAAGAGGAATAAAGCACGGTGTTACTCATTGTCTCGTGTCCCATGTGGCGTGACCCAGATAGAGACTTTCACCTTTTATAGCACATGTAGGCGTGCGAGTCCATGCATCCACATAGGCAAGCTTGCTCACCTTCTTCGGAGAGTTTCCATTAAGGCGTCTTACTTTATGTTTTATTCAAACTCTGGAGTATAGCAGCAGGGTTCGTGCCAACTCAGATCTGTCGCTGTAAGCGAAAGGGTCACATATACACAAACACGCATGGACTACACACGCCATCTAAATATATTGCTTTTAAAAAGCGGTTATGCTGAGATCTGCCTTCAAAATCCACCTTCGTGTGCGTTGTTGATTCAACTGAATTGTGTGCTTCTTTCTCTGTTCTAGTTGCGCGCTGTTATGTTGTCCACAGATGATGAGTTGGCAAAATAGTGACAGCCGTAGTGATGTCTGTCCTCTACGGTCACATGGAGGGCTTTGGTGCAGTACTCTAATATCCCCCCTCATATGTATGTATGAGTGTGTGTGCGTGTGTGTGCATGTGTGTGTGTAAGGATGCTTATTAGATCATGGCGTCATTGTCCAAACACACTTAGTCTGCAAAAAGAGGGATGACTTTGCTGGTCCTTTCGTCTGGACTCATCATATATGCCATACCGAGCACTTGCACTTGCACTCGCACGCGCGC
>NW_005187441.1:303966-336964 GCF_000239375.1 Pundamilia nyererei | reverse complement strand
CACACACACACACACACACACACACACACACACACACACACACACACACACACACACCTTATATAATCAGGCTAGATTTTTGGTTAAAACAAAACAAACTTATATTGCAGACACAAGCCAAGCGTTATGCAACATTTATGCCAGAACTATAGGAATAAAATCTGAATATAACCAGCTGGGTGCCAGTCGAGTCAAGTTCTGCTCAATGACATGGAGTGATTCAGATTGATGGCAACATGTTGGCAATTTGCATTTTAAATACTCCAATTTTTTACAAACTTTCAACAATCTCTCGGAGAGTGATTGCAGTCAGTCCAAGCCAGACTGCAGCTGCTTGCATCAAGGTTGCCTCCTCTCAGGCGACCTGTGCAATTGCCTTGCGGTCAAAAGTTGTCATGAGTGTGCAACAACCTCTGGGGTGGAAACAGTTGCAAAATGTGAAAACATTCAATATAATCAGCTGGCAGTCAGCAGTTCTGTGTAGCTGTAAGAAGGTTGCTGTCCTATTTGACTTGTGTGACCCAGCTGTTAGCTTGCTCTGAATTAGGGGGTGGGTTTTTCAAGCTAAGTCAGACCAGTGTTGGATTTAATGTGAATTTTCTAACGTTATCACCAGATGGTGGCTCTCGATGTCAGCCTTCTTGTTCTTAGTGCTCCAAGAATATTTTTATTTATTTAAATATCAATACTTGGTGTCTCTGTATCTATACAATGTTGCCATGCAAAACACTATCCTCTATCAATTTTTCCCCACCCCTAATAAAAATGTAGTTAGGATGTCTTTAAAAAAGACTCACTCTTAATAAAGATCGCAGCCACACTGCTAACATCTTATGTCAAGGACAGTGTCTTCACTAAAAAGGAGGCTTTCATTCATGCTGTAAGCCAAGACAGTGAGTTATATAATCTTATGAAACATCTCAGTTCTGCTGCAAATCCTGTGTCATTAGATTTCTGCCTGGTTAGGACAGCAGAGATGTGGCGGTAAATAAGTGTAGTTATTGCAGGGTGTCAAAAAATCGTTTGAGAAGCTAGTGCTGTTAATTACAGTGGAGCAGCGTTCGCACTGGAAACACTATAATTTTCAAAATGAAGCAATGAGCGAGTGAAGAAAGGTGAGGATGTGTGTGTTTCAGTGTGGGTGTAGGAGCACCCGCATGTGTCTGGACTCGGCTCCAGGTATCCGTCACGAGAGAATGAGCGCCCAGTGACATTTTTCCAAGTGCACTTAAAAAAGCAACAGGGCATCAAAGGCTCCACTGAGAAGTGTTTTTACAGACTGAACGATAAGGAGCAGAGAGGCACTTGACGGCATCTCAGTCTCTCTCTGTGACTGGCTACATAAAAAATGTTTAATTGGTGCGGCCGGAGCTGCCAGATACACTCGGTCAATGTTACCATTGCTCGAGTACAGAAGGACAAGACTGGAGGAATTCTGTATTTTTCTAAAAACACCTCAAATCAGTGCAAACCCACATTATGGTCTTCATCAATAGTGCCGAAAGGACAATAAAAACTTTCCTTCCATTAAAGGCGACTCTAAACATTTGAAAAGCCCTCCTGTGTTGTTTGTTTTTGATGGCTTTTCAGTCTGTAGCTTTTCTTAGCACCTCTCCTTGATATCTCTCCCTTTGTTCTACCTCTCAGTCACATACTCGAGCTGACTTTTAGTCTTCTCTTGTCCGTGTTAACCTTTTGCTTGATGACAGCCCTGCATGACATAATCACCATATCTATCCCACTCACAGTGTGTGTGTGTGTGTTTGTGTGTAGCACTAGAGAGAAGGGTGCAGAGAATTTAAGAAGTACGTTTTCCAAGTAAGTCCAATGGGCTGGTGTTTGCAGGTGTGTGCGCGCCATGGACTTTGAGTTTATATTGAAGGTAGCGGAGAAGAGAATAAAGGCTGCTTTAGGCAAAGCTGAAGCAGGTAAGCCACTCTTTGCTAAAGGAGGTAGAGCAGAAGAATAAGACTAGCTTTGCTTACGTAACACCTTCCTAGAAACACACATCTTCAATAATACCTGTAGTCATAAACATACTTCTATGAAGGTTTTAGGAGGATTTAAACTCACCCATTAGATCTTTACAACAACTTTGAGAAAGTTGGTTAGAAACAGGCCAATCACAACTGATCAGTCTTGACTTTGGTCCTTGACAAAGTTATTGTTAAACCAGAGTTTTTAAAATATATTCATTGTTTTGTGTTAAATTTAAGCGATTATTGGGAGTGTAGAGATGAAATAGCAGGTTCTTATGTGTTTCTCTTGTGTAAACTTGAAATTGTGACAAGATCAAACTTTTTTCTTTGGTGCATGTTTTGTGCCATGTGAGCAATCAAGAATTCAGGAAAGAGTCCAGCATAATAACACAAATGTGTCTGTTGTGAATAATCCCACCAATCTACGTCAATAATATTAATATTAGGAGGTATTTTAGTGTCTGGTCTTGACCACGACGACTCAAAAGGACACACACTGTCCTTATGCATTTGGATCTTGAGCACAGAGAACACAGTTAGATGCACACAACACTTAAAATGCCTCTTGTAGTAATTGATAAGTCAGGCGTCGCTCTCTAACGTCTGCCTGGAGGTCTCTGTTATATAGCTGTCGATGGTGTGTCAGTATGTGTGCATCTAGCGGACAGATGAGGTCATCCACTCATCTGGTGCTTGATTCTTTGCAAAGTTGTTTTTTCCTCTTGCAGTCGCTTGTTTTGCTCTTTTTGAGCCACATTAGGCTTTGGGAACACAGACGATGCTTGTCAATTGTAAAATTTCATTGTTTGCTGTGGTCTTTACGGGATTTGCAGAATACAGTAGATTTATCTGAGCATTAGAGTCTGCTGCTTGTATTTTTTCTCTGTTTACTGAAGTAAATTGAAAGCTGAAGTAAAGTGAAAGCTTTTATGAAACGGTATTCTTTAAACATACTGTTATTTAACTCTAACTGGGCAGAAGGATCTTGCTTTATCGAACATGACTTGGAGCTATTAGACTATGCAAAGTGAGAATTTTAAAGGACTTGCTTTGAGAAAAATTATATTGAGTTATTATCTGATAAATGTTCTGCACCGGCCATGAAAAGGTTGCACCACTGCCTTCAGCTATTATCAAAATAAATCTGTTAATAAAGGAATTGTTACAGAGTGCGTATTTTTTTTAGATATATCCGATTTTCTCACTCAACTGAAATCTCCTTTTTTTTTTTCCGCCACAGAGGAGATTTACTCTCACATCGGTATTGTGTCACAGTTTGAATTGGATGCAGTCCCATGTTAGCCTCAGAGGCTAATGCACCATGCTGCTGAACTGTCATTGTTAGAGGGATTACCGTACACACAGACATGCCACATGCACATATTTCTATAAAAGGTGTTTCCTTTTATGTAACACTGTGTCTAAACCAGATTTGTGTGTGAGGTCTTTTTAGTGTCACAGCAAGGCTAAGTCATGTGTGCAATAAGTGGAGACTCCCAAAGAATATTAGCTTTGTTTTTGTGACTTTGTGAATTTGGAGTTAAATTCTTAATAGAATTAGGGTGGCTGTAGCTGAAGAGGCAGAGCGGGTTGTCTTCTAGCTGGACAGTTGGTGGTTTGAACCCCAGTCATGCGTCCTTGGGCAAGATACTGAACCTCTAATGCATTCATCGGCACATAAGTGCATGTGTAAATGGATGAATGAAGCATGTGGTTGAAAGTGCTTTGAATGCTTGAATTGATTTAAATAGTGCTACACAAGTACAGTCCTTTCACCATTTTACCAATTAGAACATCAGAAAAAGAAACAGATGAAATAAACCAGGCAGTAGAAAGACAGTAGTGTGTAAAAATGTTCCCACTTAAAACAAGCATGCTAGGGTAGGGCGATATGTAAAAATATTCCAACCGACAATCATCAGTCCAGTCCAGATGATGGGGAATACATTTGCGCATGCGCACACTTTTTGATGGTTTGCAGTGTAATCATGCATGGACTGATTTGGGCGTTTACAACACAGAAATCCATCATTTGGATTCATCAAACGTCCTCACCTGTTAGTGAATCACAATCACTGAGTAATAGACCAAATGATTGTGATTCACAAGGGAACATAAGATCCCAAAACTTTATACCACGCTCAACGAGGCAGAAACGCAAGATTAATGAAGAAACAAAAAACATACCCAATAAAACTGTTTACTTCAGTCCACTTCTTTAGCCCTAGTTGCTGATGCCATGCTTCTACTTTTCCAGCTTCTACACAGTGCACCGGATGATGTTGCTCTGCAAGCAAATATATTTCATTTAACTGGCTTTACCTTGAGGTTAGCCTGGCATAATTTGGTTAGCGCCTCATCCAAGCATGACAAAGGCTCCAGAAAAGTCCAGCTGAACACAATAATTTGATTGTGGTACACTAAACAAGTTATTGAACCTAAACATGCCAGCACCAAATCCGTCAACCTCTTAAATATGTTGGGGCTATTGAGCTCTAAAAGAGAGACACTGGTAATGGATGCTGGTTTGTCTTTGAGATCCTCAAGCTATCAAGGACAAGCTTGTACAATAGACAACACAAAAGTGAATCATCCCACTTGAGGACAAGAACTGGTCTTGTCCAGGGGTTCAAGGGTCAAAGTCATTTTCATTTTCAAGCATCTGTTTTGTTCCGAATAGGTAGATATCTTCAGCAGTCAGGCTCACCCGAGCCCAGACTTCTCGTTGAGAAGGGGTGTCAATTGCATTCAGAGACCAGTTGATCAAATCCATAATTCCTCTTTTAGGTTTTAGAGAACAGACTGTGAGAGAGTGTTCCAGGGAAAAGTAAGTAAAAACACAAGAGAAGACAAGGACATAAGAAGCTAAGCAGGGAAGATAAGGGCAGGAGAGGAGAAAAGTGCGACCGCCTTCGCTGAGAGCCAAAAGAGAAGATGAAGGAAGAAATCATTTTTATCACAATTAAATTCAATTTGCCTCGTACCAAACAGTTTGTAGTACAAACTATAAGACATATATCTCAGTCAGCGTCAATTAAAAACATGGCGAGAGGCAATTATCACACAGACACTGTACACCCCCTTAGGGCACTGCAACTGGATATTGCACTGCAACTCACACCAAAAATTACAACTCTGCAGGCATAATACTGTAGCTACTGCAAGCCAGAGCCCTCGGCACATATGCAGGAGAATTTCTGCATGAAGAAACTGAAATGAGGTGGAAGTTCAAAAAGGCTCAAATCTCTCCAAAAGTCTTTCTTTGAGAGGTGCAATAACTGAGCTGGTGAATGTTCTGCCCTTTTGAACATGGAATGTGACTCTGGTAGAAACATCAAACAAAGAAACAAAAAAGGTTTAGCATCAAAGCTGGGGCCTGCACTATGAAGCTGGATTAGGGGTCTAGGAAGGTAACTTCAATTTGACATAGGGTTACAAAGGGTTTTCATTACTTACATCGCCATGGTAACTCATGCTGCAGGCCTGCTGTAGATAAACACGTGTTACTGAATATGCGATCAACCTCGGTGTGCAATTAGTAAGAGGATATATAGTTTTAGGGACACTAGTTCTCCAGGTTTTCTGAAGCTCTTTCTGTTTCTTTGGACATTTATTTTCAGTCCAGTCTTTGTACCTGACCACTTTCACAGGAATGCTTCTTGTTATTAAGACAATTAACTAACCTATGAATAATTCAGACAGAAAATAACACACCTAAATCAAGGGATGAACCAGTGTTTCTGTACATAACAGAGAACTTAGTAAAGAAGCTATTTAAAATGATATCTTTAGGCACTTTGTATTTGTCACAAAACACATTATTTGTTCAAATTTTTTTAGTTAAATGAAAGATGAAAAAAAGTAAATTCTTTGTGGAAAACATGGATGCTGCTTCCTATAGTCTAAAGAGGAAAGAGAGCACCTGGCTTGTCATTGGTGCTCAGTTCAAAAGCCTGAATTACAATGGTATTGTGGTGCATTAATACATCTATTACAACAACATGGCTTAATAGTAGAAGAGTCCTTGATCTGGCTTTCCTGCAGTCCATACCTTTACCTAGCTGAAAACATTTAGCACATCATGAAACCAAAAACATGAAATCATTTCCAATCAATCCAAATCAATCCTCCATCAGACAGGAACAGGACAGCATTTCTGTCCAAAACGTTTCAGCAGCTGGTCTCCTCAGCGCCCAGATGCTTAAGGACTGTTCTTAAAAGAAGATTTGATGCTACACAGCTGTAAACATGGGCCTGTCCCATGTTTTTGTAAGACATCTTGCTGCCAACAAATTGAAAATGATTTAATCATTTTCTTAAAATGCCACATTCTTTTAGTTGGCAACTCCACCTCTCCCAACTAACTACAAAGAACTGTGAGCTAAAGCAACTTTTTTTATGGCCTAGTGGCTGAAATGAGACCTTTCGTCACTCAGTCTACGGGCTGCCTGGAGCCGCTGCTGAGAAAAATAAGCTTAAGTTCCCACACAGCGTGTGCACGACTGTGGGTGGCTCTGAAAACATTCTCCATTGTTGAGCAGCAAATGCTTAACAAAGTATTTTATCTTTTTGTCATATTATCTAACTATACACTTTGCTCCCGTTACTGAAAAGTAATTTGTGCGTCTTGTTCGGTAAGCCTTGCATACAGACGTGTATGAAAGCTAAACAAAAAAACCACTGTTAGGGAAAAATAAGGCGTCTGTCATTGCAGTCAAGCCGAGCTCTAATCTCCTTCAGTGGGGAAATTATGGAGCACGCAGTTAACGTATTGTCTGTCTTTCAAGCTGCAACAAGCAGAACAAAACCTTCAATGTATAATAGTACAGATGGAGGACATCAAAACTAACCCGAGTTTCCAGCCTTTTGTATTCTGCCAGAGCATCTGAGCATTGTGAACACAGTGAAACCTGCCTGAGATGTGACTGACTCATTTACAGACAGGCCAGAAAATTACAGTGATGTAAAACTTCTCAGAGCAATGAGAAGAAAATCATAGCCATTACTCACTAAAGGTCCACAAACGGTTGGCAGGAGGAGCAGTGGGTAGGGGGCTGAGGTTTAGTGCAGGTTGGGGGAGTGCAAATCAGTTTTACTTTGCCTTCTGAAGTAAATGGATTAGCATTGACAGATATGTTAGATTTCTGCAGACCAGTCTGCTCAGGACTATAATGTTCTTCTTCTGGACCACACAATAATTTTACTGTCCATCGCTGCAGCAGGATTAACAGGAGGGTACACTTTTTTCCACAAAATGGGTCAATACACGAAAAGGGATTGTGAATGGGAATGTGTAAATGATATGTGCTGTAAAAGGAAAAGAAGCTTATACATGGAGGAGGCACCAGTGGTCACAAACATTTTGTTTTTTTGTTTTTTTCCGTTGGGCATCTTTCTTTGCCTTTAGACAATAATTCTGATGGCAAAAGAGCCAAACGGGACAGGCAAAAAAAAAAAGAAAAAAAAGGGCGGGGGGGGCGGGGGATTACATTTTGGCCACAGAAGGTACAAAACATGGACGTAGCTTCTCAGCCACTTGAGGCTGGCTTCAAAAGTGAGTTTAAAACTGGAGTTTCAGTTTTAAGGATTTCCTGTTTATTGTGGTAAATACCCACACTTATTTAGCATCCTTTTCTGTTTCTGTACTGTAATTGTCTGCTCACTCATCATTAGTTTCACTTGTGTCCAGTCAGTTCTCTGTAACTCGGTCAGTCCCCCTGTCCCTCATTCCCCTGGAGTAATTTCACATTACAGAAGAAGTTCTTAGATTTTGGTGTTACGGTCCTCACAAAACACATTTTTGGCCATAACTTTGGATTCACTAGCTAAATGATAAGTCTGTGTATGTTTTGTATTCAAAATCAACTTAATAGTGACATCATGATTTTATAAGTTTGGTGGTGATACTGAATTGGTAAAGCTAAGCTTAGGCTCCCACCGTGCGCCCTTGTTCTGTGCAGCTGGAAATATATGTTGAGCATCCATATATTAAAATCTGTAGCTTCATCCATATCTGAGGGATTGTTTTCTGTCACTGCCACAACTTTTGTGTTCTGGTGGAATACATGGAAATGCACTTTTTAAAAATCAATTCAAAGCCTTTATACAGTGGGATGCAAATGTTTGGTCAACCTTGTTAATAGTCATTATTTGCCTGTATAAATCGTTGGTTGTTACAATAAAAAATGTCAGTTAAATATATCATTTAGGAGACACACACAGTGATATTTGAGAAGTGAAATGAAGTTTATTGGATTTACAGAAAGTGTGCAATAATTGTTTAAACAAAATCAGGCAGGTGCATAAATTTGGGCAATGTTGTCATTTTATTGATTCCAAAACCTTTAGAACTAATTATTGGAACTCAAATTGGCTTGGTAAGCTCAGTGACCTCTGGCCTTCATACACAGGTGAATCCAATAATGAGAAAGAGTATTTAAGGGGGTCAATTGTAAGTTCCCTCCTCTTTTAATTTTCTCTGAAGAGTAGCAACATGGGGGTCTCAAAACAACTCTCAAATGACCTGAAGACAGAGATTGTTCACCATCATGGTTTAGGGGAAGGATACAGAAAGCTGTTTCAGGGATTTAAGCTGTTTGTTTCCGCAGTTAGGAACATATTGAGAAAATGGGAGACCACAGGCTCAGTTCAAGTTAAGGCTCGAAGTGGCAGACCAAGAAAAATCTGGGATAGACAGAAGCGACGGATGGTGAGAACAGTCAGAGTCAACCCACAGACCAGCACCAAAGACCTACAACATCATCTTGCAGCAGATGGAGTCACTGTGCATCGTTCAACCATTTGGCGCACTTTACACAAGGAGATGCTGTATGCGAGAGTGATGCAGAGGAAGCCTTTTCTCCAGCACAAACAGAGACATTTGAGGTTTGCTAAAGCACATTTGGACAAGCCAGCTTCATTCTGGAATAAGGTGCTGTGGGCTGATGAAAGTAAAATTGAGTTATTTGGGCATAACAAGGGGCGTGGAGGAAAAAGAACACAGCATTCCAAGAAAAACACCTGCTACCTACAGTAAAATATGGTGGTGGTTCCATCATGCTGTGGGGCTGTGTGGCCAGTGCAGGGACTGGGAATCTTGTCAAAGTTGAGGAACACATGGATTCCACTTGGTATCAGCAGATTCTGGAGACCAATGTCTAGGAATCAGTGACAAAGCTGAAGCTGCGGCGGGGCTGGATCTTTCAACAAGACAACGACTGGAAACACTGCTCAAAATCCACTAAGGCATTCATGCAGAGGAACAAGTACAACGTTCTGGAACGGCCATCTCAGTCCAGACCTGAATATTATTGAACATCTGTGGTGTGAGTTAAAGAGCTGTCCATGCTCGGAAGCCATCAAACCTGAATGAACTAGAGATGTTTTGTAAAGAGGAATGGTCCAAAATACCTTCAAACACAATCCAGACTCTCATTGGAACCTATAGGAAGCTTTTCGAGGCTGTAATTTCTGCAAAAGGCGGATCTACTAAATATTGATTTCATTTCTTTTTTTTTTGCGATGCCCAAATTTATGCACCTGCCTGATTTTGTTTAAACAGTTATTGCACACTTTCTGTAAATCCATTAAACTTCATTTCACTTCTCAAATATCACTGCGTGCGTCTCCTATATGATATATTTAACTGACATTTTTTATTGTAACAACCAACGATTTACACAGGCAAATAATGACCATTAACAAGGTTGACCAAACTTTTGCATCCCGCTGTATATGTTATGACAGACATGGACGTGGCCAAGTTTGTTTCTTCTCTCTTCATTGTGTGCAGACACACAGACACGAGTCAAATCGTGTCTGACATCAGATGGTCATGAATAATTTAGCAGTGGTTATATATCAACTTCATTTCACGACGTGCTGACTGACAATGCTTTTTTGTGCATTTAGTCAGTTTTTTCTCTTATCCCTGTAAGAGTTTTATTAAAGTCAGCCAAATACAACATCAGATATCATGTGATATGTAAGATAAAGGTATTCGTGAACACTGGACTGCAGGTGAAAGCTAGAGAATACTATTCCCTATATTTCTTCCCGCATTTTTTTAAAAATGCATATATATTTCATATCTCTCTGCCACGTCCACTCAGCTTTCAGCGTCTTCCTTAATTCAAACTCTCACTTGAAGGAGTTCTCCTTTCGCTCTTGTTATCTCTCTGCCCCCCACACACACACACCTCCATCTTCTCGTGTAGTTGGGATTTTTTTTTTTGGAGGGGGGAAAGATCTGGAGTGATTATATAACTGTTCTGATTCAGAAGCCTTCCATTTTCAGCTGTTATCTTTTTTTTGCGTTGAAAATCGTCGCTGATGATTCGACCCTCGGGTGGTTTGGCGGTCTAGCGGTAAGCACAGCTACAAGAAGTTGCTGGTTCAAACACACTGCTCTGTGTGGAGCTCCTCTGCTCGACTGCTAGGGTCACTCTGATCATCTATAATCATTCTAAATTGGCCGTAAGTGTGAGTGTGAGCGTGTTAGCCCTGCGATGGCCAGCTGAACTGTTCATCCAACCCAGCTCCAGCCTATCAAACTGGATAAGCAGTTAAGAAACAGATGGATGGATGGATGGGTGCATATGGGAATGCCTCAAACCAATGCCAGCGCACATCAGTTTATGGCTCAGCTGATGCCCTTTTGGGGATCCCATTGACAAATCTCCTATGTGCTTGAAACTCCCCATACAGTTACATCTGCAAGCTCTTTGCAGACTCACTTATTAATTTCCTGCAGTTTAATCAGTGTTGAGTCTGTTTTTATTGATATCTGCTCTGGTCTGTGCCTTGCTGCTGATCTCCCTGCAGTTTGGCTTGCCACAAATGGACATGGAAAAGTGGTGAGGCCCAAGAACAAAGCCATGCCACCAAATATGAATTGCTTTTGGTGCTAAAATTTATTTACTGTCCTATATGTAGCTATTTTTATATGTGATATAATGTGAAGGATTGTTTTACTGGTGGTCCATTTTATAAACCATTTTCATTTGTCTTGCTCGTACAAGAGCTTTGATTAAGTCAGCCCAATACAGTATCAGATACCATCTGTAATGTGAGATAAAGGTCTAAAATTAGAGATGGAAACTGGACTGCAGGTTATTCTGTGCTCCTCTCAGTTAATGAGCTGCTACTTTAACCAGCAGCCATACAGATAAAGAACATGTGGACCTGATTGGAGCATTTCAGGTAATTCCAGTGCCATTTTTCTTTTTCAATAAACACTTGGTAACTCTATGGAAATTGGCATGACTGATATAAACTTTACTGCCACTACTTCATACTTCAAAGTGGCACAAATGGCAGAAGGCTTTGAATGGCATTTCACGGGAATATATAGGCTAAGCTAAAAACTGAGACATCACTATGTAATCAGTGTGAGAGTGTTTTGGAGACAGGAGTACTTGATCTTGGGGGTAGTTGAGTTAGTTGCTTTTCAAGTTTGTCAAGAAAATCCGCCATGACAACAGAGGGGGGAATTGTGTGTGTGTTTTTTGTGTTTTATTGTTTTTAGGGGTTTTTATTCAAGGTTATCCAGACATTTTTTCTATTCTATGATGTATGCACGATACAGTGGACTGCAAAATGCTGTAAGTAATGGCACAACATGAGTGTCAAATCATTGTACGCATGTTTGTGTTTGTGACTCTGTCTCTTGTTGTGATCAGTTTCTCCGTCCTTTTTCTTCATTAGGTTTCTATTTTTCTACTTTTTAGAGAAACATAAAAATTTACATCTCTTGCACATTATCTGCTACATTTGTTCTTTTCATATGTCAAGAATTTCGAGTTATTACCTATTATTACAGTTTAGCATATTTGATAACTATCTGCTAAACCAGTATTTAACACGTCTACACAATATGCATACTAATGAGCATTTGTACACTATAAGAATAGCCTGAAATATATGGGCTGTGCTATATATAAGCTGATACTAACATTTACTACAACCGAAAAGTGAAAGTTTAAGAAATAAAGAACAGATGAGAAAAACACCCTTCAAATGTCTTATGAGCAATCGGTGTGTTCCCAGCTCCCAAAACAGCAGGTCTGTCCCTGTAATCGACCTTAAGACCTTTGCTGTTGATCAACAAATTCTGAGTTGGAGGAAAAGCGAACTTTGTAGCTGCTCCATGCACCTCTGTTGTGCTACACAGAGAAAAATCTAAGCCCTCAGAAGTTGTATTAAAATATGCAAGGGGGCATGAGGTGTACTAGACCATTTTGTTTCAAGGCTTTTGTAAAAAAAATTAGATTAAAAAAGTAAAATAATATAAAATATGGTATTATTTAAATTGCATTAATATTTTACATATAAAAATAAAAGCCTTTTCACAAGCCAATAAAAAAAATGTACATAGGCCAGTAAAACGCTGAGCCACTGACCTGAGGGTAGTTAGCTGGGACACTGAGTTATCATCGATATTAACATGAGATTTCAGTCACTGCAGTGTCTTTATAACCCTGCGCTTCTGGCGCTAATTTTAAGTTTTAAAGCAATAACAAAACCTCAAAATCTCAATCCCCCTAACCCATTCCCCCCACCCTCCTTCAAAAACTTTAACGCTCGCTTTAACAGCCCGAATGACAAACTATTATGACAGGAACAAAAATACTCTGTGTTTTTATTGCGTCTGTCCTTGTGATGCACATGTCCCTGTGAGTTTTCTGACATCCAGTACATGCAAAGTTTCTCACTGGTCTTTGTGCTAGCAAGCAAAAGAAAGAGAGAGAGGCTGCTGAATGCTTAAAAAAATTGGGATGAGACAGGAATAGGTATAACAAACAGAGAGAAACAAGGAGGAGGAGCGCTAGAGACAGCAGAGACAGCAGAGATGGAAGGAAAAGGGTGGGGGGGGTGAATGAATAATTTAGTCCCCCCATTCCCTCTCTTCTTCTCCCCGCTGTGTTAGAGATGTTACAAACACAGATGAGGAGAAGAAGGGAGAGGATAAGAGAAGAGGGGAGATGGGGACAGGGGAGGAGTGAAAGGTGACAAGGAAAGGACCAAAGGGAAGCAAAGAGTGGAGACAGAAAGAAAGCGGCATCTTCTAATGGTGATTGTTTTCCTTATGTCTAACAGCAGCATAGGCGTGTGTGTGATCATGTGCTTGTGTTTCAGTGTTTGTGTGTGCGCACAGGAGCGAGGCGCAGCAGCAGCAGAGAGGAGAAAGTCAGAAAAGCCCTGTGATTAATGTAATTGATGCCAGATGTGTGTGTGTGTGCCTGTGTGCGTGTTTGTTACCCTCTCTGCATTCAGCAGGTGTTCCCACCCTCCTTTCGGAGACCCACCTGCGTCACTAATCACTCGTTACCTAGGCAACAGTGGACTTCCCCGCGCCTGTGCCTCTGCGAGTGTGCGTACGTGCATGTGGGCGGGTGTGTGAGCGCGAATTATGACTCATCCTGCTGAGTTCAGAGCGGCTATCCTCACACTCCCGTCTGGGGAACACCCACCCACATCTGTTACCTTCCCTGTCTGTATCTCTATCCCCTCATCGCTACATCATCCTCTCTTCACCAGCTCTCTTATCTCCCCTGCCTCCCAGACTCACTGATATTAATAGCTCTTTGATTCTTGATCTCGACACTTGGATGCATTATTTACCTGTTGCTTTGATCAGAGCAGGAGAGAAAGATCAGTCAGCGCAAGCAGCTGTAGTCCTCATGACGGAGCCAGGCAGGCAGATAGAGCGCCACCTGCAGAGATTTTTTAAGAAGTGATTCCCGAGAACCGCCTTAAGTGTAATGCTGACTGATAAAATAGCCTCAGATGGAGGTTATTTTAACTGGTGTGTCCAATTAGATTGTGCTTTATGACCATTTGTGCTTTTCTGCAGTGAAACTTTGTGTTCGTGGCCAACAGTTTAACCGCCCACCCTGCAATCCTGTGCAGCACACCCAACTCTAACTATAGGAAATACACATGAAGCAGAAATTGGGAATCAAGATGTCTTAAAAAATGAATCTCCGTGTTTTTGTTATCATTGTAATTATAAGAAAAAACACTATTTTCACATTTTATGATAATAAATCAGTTACTTCTGATGTGCATGCCATAAACCATTAACCCTGTTATCAAAGCAAAAGAAGACATCAAAAATTTAATTAAACTTTATAATTCATTTATACGTTTGTAGGCAGAAACCTTTTCTCTATTTCCCATCTTATTCCCATCTCTTCAAACTTTGGGTGATTTTTCTAAGAACTGGGACACTGTGAAACAATCAACAATCAATAGGTTTGAAAGCAAACCCTTCTACTTCTTGATTTGTTTTAGGATTGTTTCATTCATAACTAATTTGGGAACTCTGTTTTAACGTTAGAGGGATTTGATGTTGGGTGCCGGGTGATAAAGTTAATGTTCAAGTTTACCCCGAAGGTGCTGGATGGGGATCTGCATGTATCAATCAAATTTTGCTGCTTGTTATCTGACCCCAAAACACAAACTTATGAGGACATGATTCTCCTAAACATTGCTACATGCTGTACAAGAAGCAGTAAGGTCTCGCTTCATTGGAGTAGCGCCCTGTTCAAAAACAGTTAAAATGCCACTAAAGGAAAATAAAAGTGCCCTACAAGAACCAAAGAAGCCAGCTTCACCCTCCCACATCCAACATGTTCAACATGTTTGCGCACTTCTCTCAAGGTAGTCGAGCAGTTTTGGTGGTTTGTTGCCAGAACTGTACAATAATTCTTTTTTTCTCTCTTTCTTGGCAGCACTTTGGTGTTTGTGTCTGAGAACAAACACCTCAAAATGTCACAGGCACTCTTCTTCTGTTAACATTTCATTGCTAATGTTTTTGAGGCAATGAATTTCTTTAATGACCACAGATTTACTTTTGTAAAGGGTTTTTTTTGGTTGCAGTTTGAAGCAACCATAACTATGGCTGCCCACTGCTTCACTGAGTGAATGGGTTAAATGCAGAGAGCGATTTTCCCCAAGGGGACCAATAAAGTACACTTTCTTCTTCTATAGACATAAACCGTGAGAAAAGCTTAGTGCAGTCACCACCAAATTTGAGCTTTACTGCTGCAATAAAAAATACATTTTCATCCCTGTGGATGAAAATGTCTTCACAGCGGATGACGGAGTACATTATAATGAGAGTGAGATAGGGAAAAGTTGAGGTGAAGGAAAGAGGGGTGAGTGCCAGTCTCCTTTAGTGCCCGTAGAGGGCGCCGCTGCCTCTGAGCAGGCTGAGAAGAACACTTCGGTGTGTGGAAAATGTTGAGACAGAAGATAACAGTGTCTCTCAGTGTGTTTCCTCTCAAGGAGAAGATTTTGAATGGATTTAGAAAGAAAGCGAATCACAGTGTTGCATCCTATAGTTTATGCATGTCTGGTGTGTTTGTGATCTTGTGTTGTCTCCCTTTCCCTGTAAAGTTTTTTGTTTTTTTGAGGCTGTGGGCAGTGGAATAAGTGGATGGAAGAAGGCGAGGCTTTTCCTTTTTGAAGCTTCTGAGCAGTGTCCCACCTCCCTGGGATGTTATAAAAAGCAGCTGTGGAGTTGAATTTTAATGGAAATGTAGCTTTGATTTATTCATGACTTCCTTACTTGAAGTGACCTGGATAAAAAAAGAAAAAACCTGTCATCTTCACGCAAGTACACACCAACACTTTCTTTGCTCTCTTTTTTTCTTTTTTTCTTGCTGTCTGGGAGAAAAAAAACAGAGAGAAATGCTTTAATGGCAGCGCGTCATCACTGCCAGAAATTTCAGAGATACCTGCTGAAATGGGACAATAGATGCAGGGTGACGACGTCATGCTGCTGTTGGATCTTGGGTCTGTTAAGCAGAGTTAAATATAACATTAGGACAATGTTAAGGACACAGTGGCAATGACACAGTTTGATCTCTCAGAGATGAAAGATCTGATAGACTCTTCGAGACTTTATTAAATCATTAACGTTAAAGGTTTTACAGTCATTTGAGTTTTTCTCTTACTGTTAGTCATCATGTTAATGAAGGACTTCTGCTGCACTGGTCCTTCGCTTAGACAGGCTCTGCTGCCACCTAGTGGCAATGAGGACCAACATACATCATATTTCTGTGTTACCTTCTTAAAAAAACACAATGTGTGTGTGTGTGTGTGTGTGTGTGTGTGTGTGTGTGTGTGTGTGTGTGTGTGTGTGTGTGTGTGTGTGTGTGTAAAACTCCCCCACACACACATGCAGAGAGAGAGAGAGAGGAAGCAGGGTGACAGGGCTGTCGCTGTCTCTGGCGCTGAAATATTTTGGTTCAAGTGTTCCTGACCTGCTTCTGACGTCAGGAAGCCTCACAGCAACATCCGATTATTTTTTAATCACATCCCACTGCCCTAAAGTCATTTTTTTGAAGCCGCACAACAAGGAAAAAAAAAAAGACCTAAGACAGGATAGCACTTTCATTATTATTGCAAAGTTTTATAACAGAGAATTTTCAAAGTAAGATAAAGAAACTATAGTAAAAAACCCCAAGAATAATTAAAAACATATATATTTTAAAATGAACACAGTAATAATTTTAGCCCCAGACTATACCAGGATCAAAAGGATTTACCTGCAGGGAAAAATGAATACTATCAAGTATAGTAATTACCATTAATCACCAAACTGCACCTTCTGGTTGCAGGGCACCACCAAAAGCACCTTGTGCTTCCTGGTTAAATTATGAATATGCAAAAGCTAAATTAAGCTGAATTACAGCTGTGCGTATTTTCCTCCACACTGAAGTTTAGCCCAGCATATTTAAAGCACACGTTGGTATCACTGCTGCCGCATATCTGCAGAGAACTGCACCGTGCCAACTTGATCAAATGTGTTGTTCTCTGATAAAAAATTGAGGTTCTAGCCGGCGCGTCTTCAAAGACCCACGGGTCCTAACCCCACGGCCCTGTTACTCATCGTAAAGACAGATAGACTGGCGACGGTTTCGGGATTTTCTTTGATATCAGTTTCCCCAGAAGAAAGTGGGGGAAATTCATTTCAATGCTCTTTGTGTCCAACTGGGTCCCAGCCCAGCTCTTTATTCTGGAGAGATTGCTGACCTACATGCAGTACTGAAAAAGACAGATTCAGGCAGGCTTGTGAAGTTTAGGCAAAACATAAATTTTCAAAATAATAATAGTGAGTTTCACTGTTTGGGGGGTGATTAAATGTAAGGTGTCCTTATGGTGCATTTACCTGCTTAGAAATAGAGGTGTGACGTCAGCGCACAGGGTTGAGTTACAGCTGTTACTGCCCCACATGCTGTCACATTGTGGGTGAGTATCGTGTAGTCCGTCCCGTGGTGTAACCTTACAGCCGGAAACCTGCACCTGTAATATATATATATATACAAGCATGTGCACTGTAGGCGAACCACACAGGCAAGGCTGCCCCGCAATTTATCAGGCTATCAGTGGAGCCCAACTCTTGCATTTTTAAACCACTCATTCAGACAGCCTTTCCTGAGCTGAATACAGACAGCGGGGATATGTGAGGTGGTAATGAGCAGAACAGGCTTCACTGGCTAAAGCACTGTTCATTTTTTGCCAGTATAGAATGAAATAAGTAGAAGGAAGCTGGTGAATGTAAGAAAAAGCGGAACTGAAGCCAGCACAGTGCTTTATGTCTTTAAACATATCCACGTCCATAGAAAACACTTGAGACATTAATGGATATAAATCAAAGGCGGGAAATTAAATTTAATCAAGGGCCAGACTGGCATAAAAAGAAAACAGCCCTCCAGAATTTTCCCTTTCTCGGCTATAGCTGAGATTTTACAAAGCTGATACCATAAATCTACCTGAAAGTTGACCCGTACCTCACTTGATTACTTAAGTTACTTGACTGAGCTACTTCTTAAACTCATTGCAATGTATCACAATTTAAAGACCCAAAGTGTTTGCAGAGAGATTTTATAGCCAAATAGCAACAGTATTTTGCATCTTAACGGGTCAAGCAATGTATGCAGATCCTAAATTGAAAACCAGCTACTGCTGTTAAGTTTCCTGAAAACCAATCACGAAAATGCTAAAACCAGAACGTTTAGCATTAATGGCTGTCTTGTTGAGGTCTGACAGCACAGTGACACCGTAAACTCCTACGTAAACAGTGGCTGTGCGTTTAATTAGAAACATTTTAAATAAATTATTAGCCACAAATCTGGGTTCAGCCTTACAGCAGGACTAAGGCGCGCGTAAAGGACCGTAGAAGTTCGCAGCTTGCACTTACCTGCGTTTTATTTCAGAGTAAAACCCACCTGCTGCCGCTCCAGCCGGTGACGTCGTCCCCTCCTCCCCACCGGCCCGAGGATGACCAGTTGTTTTTGAGAGCGCGTGTGTGGCCGCTCGCCCGGCGCGTGGCTCCAGCAGCCGTGTGCTTTCAGGTAGAGAGCGCTCGCGCTTTCAAGCGTCAAATAACCTGAGGGTACCAACGCGAGGACATCCGGTCATTACCTTCAAAGTAACAAGCGCCGTAACTGACGCTGAAGCTTTGACACATACCCCAAATGATAACTTAACGGGACAGTTTCCGAACTGGAAGCCTAAATTTATTTATATATGCTTTTCTTAAAGCGTTAAAAAGAACAGCTTTTCTCAATTAGGCGTAGAAAAAAAATTAAATATATCAATTAATTAATTAAAGGTTCAATAAAACAACAAAACAAAACAAACAAACAATAATTACAGTAAATAAGAATCAGACTATTGCAGGACAAATTTAACAATAACGCAACGCTTAGTTTACACTGAAAGGCGAGCATAAGTCATTAAATGTTTTTTAAATAAATAAATACATAATAAATGTTTTTACAAATTTGTGACATTTTTTCCTAAAATGTATAAAACTGACCCCTTGATGGCAGCAACAGGTTGTTAAATCACGGAACAATCAGAGTAGAATAACAGAGTCAGACTTGAATAATAATAATAATAATAATCTTTTTTTATGATCTAAATATTTTTATTTTCTTTGCCGTCAAGTGGCTCATTAATGCGCACAACCCTTTTGGAACCACAGAGAGGGCTATGAGGCTTTCACTGTGAAAGACAAACCGCCCTCTTTCCGGTGATGCTCCTTGTGACTCTCGTTAGTTGCACACAGCTGGATGGGCTCGCGCCGGCAGCACGCGCGCCTCGCGCTTCAGTCAGCGGAATACAAACGGGCGCTTTTCAGAGGAGAGGACGCAACTGCTTTCTGAGGCACTGCTGTGTCTTTCAGATATTTTTTTAATTGCCGGTCTCGCCCGTTAACCATGGGAGCACAAACTGACGAGCGGGGTGTGGAAAGATTGTTTGGAGGAGCCGTTCAGTGACAGCTGCTGTTCCCTGACTGACAGACAGACCGGTGAAACGTGACGGACAGGTAAACCGCTGTGCGTTTCAAATCTATGGCCAGAAGAATATCGGCAGCAGAAAATATGCAGTAACGTGAAGCGGTGTGGTTTATTATTTTTTTTATATATATATTTTTTATTTTTCTTGGACTTTACCGCGTTGTGGCTGAAGTATGGGGCCGTTATAGCCGGTAAAGCGGAGACTGGAGGTTTGTGTCTGGTTTCGTCTGCGCTCCGTCCCCTCCGGTGGACACAACTGAAGAGACTGGAGACGAGGACGGAGACAAGGCTGTTTTTGTATCGGCTGAGCCATGGCAGCGGCAATCGCCAGCGGTTTGATCCGGCAGAAGCGACAAGCAAGAGAGCAACACGCCCACCGACCGACTGCTCACCGGCGGCGGAAGAGCCCCGGTAAGAAGCAGGGGCTGTGCAACGGGAATCTGGTCGACATCTTCTCCAAAGTCCGGATATTTGGATTGAAGAAGAGGAGGCTACGGAGGCAAGGTGTGGAGGAGGGGGGGTTGCACATGCATGCACACATACACACGGTTGCAGGGACGCAAACCTATTGATACACACGTGCGCGCGCGCTTCTACACACGCATGCGGGTATGCACTTTTACGCACGGCCACATTTTGTGCACAATCTCCTTCACGTTCACGCCCTGGCAGGCTGGGGCACGCGTATACGCACGAGCACACGCACGCGCAAGCACCCCGAACATGCAAAAATACACACTGCCAGACTCAGCCCCAGTCTCCCTCTCTCTCTGTATCCTCCATCTCTCTTTCCCCTCTGTAGTGTGACACACACTCGCGCGCACTGTCATGCCTTGTTGTGCCCTATGGTTCAGTAGTTTCCAGGTACATCCATTATTGAAGCCGCAGATTAGTCTGTCTAGCCTCTCTCTCTCTGCCTGTCTCTATGTGGACCTCTGCCTGGCTCTCTCATTTTCAGCTCATAATTGAAAGTGCCTTATCACCAAGATCACACTTTGCCTTAACACTAGCAAAATGTCAGACAAAAAACCCCAAAACTAAGCAATGACAGCAACAAATTAACCTTTATTTCTTGTTTCCTCCCTATAGAGAAATATGGAAACAGATTTGTTTATGTGGAGGTAAAAAAACAAAACAAGAAAAGGGAAAAAAGTAAGGAAAATTTTCCACCATTCAGCTCTCAAGGCCCACTCAAATCCAAATTAACATCATTGTTACATCATGGGACGGGCTCTTTGCCACAAAGGGAAGTGATTACACGTAGAAGTGAATGTAGATTAATGAGAATGTTGTGATGGTGCGCTATAGAAAGCGTTCAATAGCAGAGACGATAAGTGCTGTTGTAATCAATTGATTGTGTGAGAAACCAGCAGGTGACGGCGTGCGGGAGGGGAGGGGAGAGGGAGGCAGGAAATGAGAGGAGGAGGTGGGGGGATGATATGGAGGGGTGGCAAATGTGAGGAGTTGCGCCGATATGAATTTGTTGTCACTGGTTTGGTCTGGTGACTGATGGGAAAATTTGTGGGGGATTTGAGAGCCTGATTCCAGAGCTCGTGGGAGTTGGAGGTGGTCTCGCTTCTCCATTGTCCCCCCCGCTTCCACCCTTCTCTCGTCTCTCTCATCTTATTTTCCTGTGTTTCCTTCTCGTTTCCTTTCTCACCTTGCCAACTTTCATCCTTATCTCCTTTCTTTCCTAATCGTCTTTCCTTTCAATTCTCCTGTCCTCTTTTCTTAATTTTCTATTTTTTCCCACCTCGTGCTGACATTTCTCCACCTTTCACCTCCATTTCCTCAGAAATTTTTCCCTCCCTTCACTTCCTTTCTTCTCCTCCTCTTCTTCATTCCTCCACCTCCTCCCCCGCACCATAATCTTCCCCACCTGCCTTAGATCTTTTTATCTGTTGTTCAAGCTTCACCTAGTCACTTCCTGTGCATTGTGGCCTCCTATCCTTTCTCCTCATTCCTCCCCTATTTTCCCTTTCCTCTCTTTATCGTCTCCTCAGCGTACTGCTCTCCTTTCCATTCAAATCTCCTTCCTTGCTTTCATCCCTCAATTTCTTCTCTCTCAGTCTCTTTCTCCTACTTTCTCCTTTTCCCCTTCTTCATTCTTCCTCACCTCCTTTAATCTCCTGCCCTTTGGTTCATGACCCCCACACTCTCCACCTCGTCCTGCGTCCCTGCATCCTTCTCCTTCCTTTTAGGTATTCCTGTCTTTCCACCCGTTGTTTTCCCTTGCCTCCCTCCATTTCTGTGTTCTCAGCTGTGAGAGCTGCTGGTGGAAGCTTGGCAACATCCATAGTGTCTGTGCTTTGTGTGTGTGTGTGTTAAAATGAGAAAGATTTGCCAACATCCCCTACTGTCTTCCAGAGGTTTTGTGAAGGAGACACATACACACCCAACTCACAATGATCCGCAGCCTCCATTACTCAATAACTCGAACACACATGTTATATCTGCGTGCTTCTTACTGCTGAAAATGTGATATCTGACCAAAGCGCCTTCTCGTCCACAGTTATTCTTTGTTAGTTGTTATTATTAGTAATTAGACATCTGAGCAGAGAACTCATCACACTGGTGTGGGTGGATTTTAGTCAACAGTCTTTAAATCCTGCAGTGAAATCAGCTTCACTTAAGAGCTGCTGCCATCACTGGAGGATTTGATTGCCACACGACGGACATGCAAATGAAAAAACAAACAAAAATATAACAATTGTTGCCAAAAGAATAAAGAAATTGTGCTTTAAAAAAACATTCACCTGCTGTCATACACTCTCATTCTTGGCTTTGGGGCTAATTAGAGCAGATGCATTGCATACAAAATACATTGTTTCAATACATTTTATAAACAAATATTTCCCCAAATAAAATACTGAACATGACACTTTAAAAAAAAAAATTACCGCTTCTTCAGTGCGTCACATAAAGTTAAACGGGGCAGTGTGCTTTGATTTCTGTTCTGTGGTGACAGGCGAATGCTGGGCAGGTAAAGTCTTATTTTGAATCATAAATATCACAGCTGTCAGTTGGAATCATGTTTACATTAAAGCATGGGACTCACAAGAGCACGAAACAAAAGAAAAGTGCAGCTGAAGCGAGGAATGTCTTGCGTATAGAGACGCAACACGTGTTTTCGCCATCATTTAAAAAAAGCCTTCAGTGTTTAAAATGATCACGAACTTTGACAAGTCCAGACATTGCAACAAATGGACGTTGGTTTCAATTTATCAGACAACACAAAAGAAATTACCGTCTACAGACAGGCGTTTTTATGATGAGCAACATATTATGAATGATTTCATCTTTAATCTCTCCCGAATCCAATCAGAAGCAAAGTTACTTTTCTTAAGGGAGACCATTAAATCTGTGCTTGCAATTAGTGATAACATGCATGTGCGTGCACAGATTTTTAATTTCTGGTAAATTTTGCTTCATTTAAAGAGATATAGTTGCTTTTTCTAGTTGTTTTTGTTTCTAGTCATAAAAAAACAGATTTTTCTTTTAAACCTGTAAGTGTTTTATCCAGGACATAAAAACCTGACCTGGCATTTACTCAGGCCTTGCAGTAGGAATGTTTTCTCCAGGCTGACCTCTGATCACGTGCAGACCCTCTCCCAAGAGGCAGAGCCTAACTAAAAGGCAACTGAGCTGCTTCCATGTTGCCACATGAACCTGAATCTGGACTGAGTTGCTCTCAGTAAAACGGATTTCCACGGATCAGGTGCCAAATTGCCAATATTCTGCCACATTTTAAAGCCGGTGACTGACTGTCACCCACCGCAGCGAGAGGAAGCTCTGTGGCTCACTCTGTCGCCTCTGTTGCCCAGATGCTACGTCTGTGAAGCTGCATGTCTGCACAGGGTGTTCCCGTGCTTTGCAGTCAATGCATAATAAGAAGCAGTATAGATAATCAATGAAGGACGGTGCTCTTGTCAAGGCTAGAAAAGCCTGTGAAGAAGTACCAGCACAGCGCAGCATTGAAGCAACGATGAAGATGTGGCTCAGACTTGGCATAAAATTTGATCAGGCTGTCTCATTATGAAAAAATTCAGGTTAAGGACTTGTATTATTTATATCTCTAGATTCATATAAATGCCCCCTTTTCAGCAGCGCCTGTTCCTCTAATCACTAATCACGTTGATGCAAATGAGGATGAAATTGGTGCACTCGGTTTCTGGACGTGAATTCTTCGCTTGGGTGCTTTTGTTTGGTGAGACGGTGTGTGCGTGTGTGCAAAGAAAAAGAGAGAAGGTCTTCAAGCGTCTCGCTTGTATGAGACACTTGTGTTGCAAACCGTATTTTACGCCGCATGTAGACTCAGACTGGGGCGAATTAACAGACAATACGACATGTCAAATCAGCGTGGCAGCCTGATTGGCTGACTGATTGAATCAGATCACATCGTGGGGAAAATTTAGCTCTGTGTGTGCGTGCGTGCGTGCGTGTGTGTGTGTGTGTGTGTGTGTGTGCGGACTGGGGAATACCCTTTCACTGGAACAGTCTGGAATCACGAGACTGTTGCCATGGCAACCCAAGAATGGGAATTTCTCTAGCAACAGACAGGATGGAGGGGAGATACTGGGAATTGTGGGAATGTCACCTCGACGACAGTGGGGAGATGACTGTAGCAGCGGCTGCTTCGTGCGGTGGGAGAAGGAGTGAGTGGATGAGCAGGTGACTCTTAGAGGGTTATTGATTTTTTGTGTGTGTGTCTTTTTTCATCTTTTAGAGCAGCGAGTTATGCAAAGACCAACATTCACCACTTTTAAATACATGAGTGTATTGTTTTCACGCTAAACTCCTGAAAGCGTGGTGTTCAGGTGAAGGCTAACACAGTTGAATTCGATCATCTTATGGAGTTAGGTAGGTTGTTATATACAGACGGGGAACAAATGAAAAACTCAACAACAAAATTATCAGAAAAGATATTTGTTTATTTAGTGTTTTGACCATGAAAGACCATGAATGATGATTTTTATTTGGGGGGGGGGGGGGTCTTCCAGAGGACTTCTGTCACTTTTGCTTCACCCTCTGTTCAGAACTTTATATTCTCTCGCCTGTAAATAAGACAAAGCTAAAGAGGAGCCATGTTGCTAGTGCAGATTGTGGAACTGGAACCTGCTAGCTAGCACCTCTTTCTTGACGACATCACTTACGTCACAACAGATGGCAGCCTTGACTGATGTCTCTCAGCCACAAAAAAACCCACAAAACATTTCATGACTCTATGATCACCCGATCTTCCACGACGACCATCGCAGCTGACGACAAGCCCGAGCCGAGCATAATGAGTCAGTCCTACCATTCGGTGAACCCTCACGTGCAGCACGGAGGCTGGAAGAGATCATTCCCATCAGGGTAGAAGCGTTTCATCACAGGATAGAGGGGATCTCTCAGAACAACCTCGGATTGATTTGCTGTGACCTTTCAAGCGAAGGCAGTGGTTAATCAGACTTTTTCTGCCACACCTCAGTAACCCAAGAAACACACACACAGTGGGGGACACCCCACAGTCTGAGAAGCCATGTTAGCACGACTCATTTGCCACCCTTCTGTAAAAAAGGAGATTCCTGCACTCTTCTCTGTAGATGCGAGATTAAGTTTACACGTCACACATATTGTGATTTTTGCAGCCCAACTTGGAAATAAATTGTTCCGTTAAACAAATCGCCCGTCCTTGTAAATTCCCATCGGCAGAGTCACAACACCAGCCAGAAAACGTGTTCTTTTATTACACGCTGCCACTAAAATCCACCTGCTGCAGTATATCCATATCAGACAGGGTTTTTTAAAGCCTACCGAGAGACAGATGTATCAAGGCAAAGCCCAACTGAAAGGTCTCATCTGTGCCTCCAGGTTTAGCTCTAATGCAAAAATAAATTTCACACTCTGTTTTATTAATGCATTTTAGTTGATGGCACACCATGGGGGGAAAAAGATGAGGATGAGAGACAATGAATTAAATTTACAGCTGTCTGAGAATACGCGTCACGCGAACAAGGATAGATTGAAATGTGACTGATTTCAGCGTCTCTGAAGCAGGCGCTGTGCTCCCTGACTTTAGATTCAAATGTTGAGGGTTATATGGGATCACAAAGCAAAACGAAATACCCAAACTGTCAGCTGGAAACATGTTTACTTAAATGCATGATTTATTTATTTATCTTTTACAAGAGAGAAGCAAGAATAAAATGGATTTCTACCGAGGAGCGTTTGAAAGTATCTATTATATTATTTAGAAATCTTTAGTATAAAATGCGATCGATCCTTCCCTTGTGATTTCATAGCCGTCTCTATATTCTAACTAAGATTTTATTACAGACGCCACCGCATATCATGCTTGGTTGTGTGCTGTGAATTTTTGCAGTTCAAGTGCTGGTTACAAGCGTCATGGCTCCTCTTTCCTCCTTCTCCCCTGCTGCACAAGATGGATTCTACGCAAAGATGGAAAACACCCCTCTCCCTCTCTGTCTCCCTCTCTCACACACACATGGTCCTCATTAACTGGGTCACTCGCAGCTTTTTTTCCCTTCTCTATGCATTAGGGTATACCTCCACAGAGTCCCTCTCTGTCTCTCACATACATGTTCAAAGGGGATTCCCACCCCTTTTTATAGCTGCGAAGTCACGATGTGTGTTATGCAGGGAGAATGGGCGTAGTCACGAGCGTGTGTGTGTGTGTGTGTGTGTACGTGTGTCTGTATGTTTGTGAGATGTCATTTTAGATAATCAGCTTCAGCAACCACTGTGTGTGTTTGTGTGGATGAGCGTTGTGCAGAGGGAGAGATGATAGAGAAAATAACTGTTAGTACCTGTCGAAGAAGCGCCTAAATGCCTAACTAAGACCCAGTCAGAGTTTCGTCCGATTTTCAGTCTCTCTCTGTCCTTCTGTGACTCTCTCGATCTCGATCTTTGTCTAGTGAATCAGTCTGTTGTCTGTCTCTCAGCTGCTTTACATGTCCGTTGTCATTTCGTGCGTTTCCACCCTCTCCTTCAGGCCCGCTGTCACTTTTGTCATTTTGTCTTGTTTTAGTTGTTCCTTGTACGAATACAGGATGCACGGAGTCAAACGGCGAGAGGCAAATGCAGCTTCTGCTTAATTGTAGCGACATGAAATAGCCGAGAGCACAGCCTTCTGTTTGCTACATTAGATGTGCTTTTTAATTATTGCAGAGGTTTCAAAATCTGCGGCGGTTATTAAGTATTTACGTACGATGTATTTGAATCTGAGCTTTAAAATAATATGGGGGGAAAAGTGCTTGAGATAAAGAGAAATCATTAGAGCAGACAGAATAGCACGTGTATACAAAGATGTTGGTAAATCATGACAGAGCACAGTAGACACAAAGCTATTTAAGGCTGCACTTTACCATCAAAGGTTCAGAAATAATTTATCAATGTTATTCAAGTGGAACAATGACCACGAAGGACGGATTAGTCCAAGAATCCTGTAATGGATTGGATGTGCTTGACTAGTCTCTCCACAGGAAATCCCTCAGGATGCAGGAGGCTTCATGTGGTCACATTGTCCTTCTTTTTAAACTGTACTGTGCCACAAATACGTCCTCCGAGATGTGCGCAGGATGTGAGTTCAGAGCAGGAATTTTCTACATAAATCAGCGTTGAAACGGACACAAATCACCACTTGGTTTTGTCTCGTGTTGCTTAATGATATGCACGAGTCCTTAATATGTGCGGCATGCTCTGATTTGAAGATCAGCTTGTTTTTCAACTCTTCCTCTCTCTGTCTTTTGTCTGTGTTTTGTGGCGTGTAGAACCACAGCTGAAGGGCATAGTGACCAGGTTGTTCTGCAGGCAGGGCTTCTATCTCCAGATGGGCCAGGATGGAAGTCTGGACGGGACCAAAGACGACAGCACCAACTCCTGTTAGTAGACACGCTACACACCCACACTCACGCACACATACACACACTGGAAGACATCATAAACAATCATGTGTATATAAGGAATAAAACATCTGGAGATATTCAGTCATAGTCAAAAGAAAGTACACCCTCTTTCAAGTCTAAGGTTTTATTCATAAGGACATAATGAAAAATCATCTGTTCCTCAGAAGGTCTTAAAACTATATAAATATCATATATAATATAATATGGCAACAAAAATAATTGAGTAAAATAATTAAGTGTGCCTTTACTGCTTCCATAGGAATTAAGAAGGTCAGTATCAGACAGGTGCTGCTAATCAAATGCACTTGGTTAACTGATCATCAGCAGGTGTGAACACCTCTATAAAAGCAGAAGTTTGGGAAGTTTGCTGGTCTGTTGCATTCAGGTGTGTGTTTATACAATACCAAGATAGAAAGGCAATGATCCCTTTCTATCAGTTGTTTTCTTAGAGAAACAACTGTTGCTGCCTGTCAGTCTGGGTGGGGTTATAAGGTCATTTCGAAACCATTTGAAGTTCATCATTCCACAGTGAGACCAGGTTGTTCAGTAACCTAGAAAACATTCAGCATAGCCGACAGTCTTCCCAAGAGTGGATGTCCTGGCAAATCCACCCCAAGGTCAGAGCATGCAATGCTCAGAGAAACTGCAAAAATCCCAAGAGCTACATCTCAGAGTCTACAGGCCTCAGTTAGCGTGTTAAATGTTAAAGTTTATGACAGCACAATGAGAAAAATAGTGAACATGTAAGGATTGTTTGGAAGTGTTGCAGGAGAAAGCCTGTTCTCTCTAAAAAGATCATGGAAAGCATGGATTAGGTTTTCAAGATTACATCTGAACAAACCACAAGACTTCTGGAACAATGTGCTTTGGACAGACCAGACCAAAGTGAAGCTGTTTGGTCATGATGCACAGCGTGGTGTTTGGGAAAAACCAAATGCAGCACAAACACCTCATATAAACCGTCAAGCACGGTGGTAGCGTACTGATAATTTGGGCTTGTTTTGCAACCACAGGATTTGGGTGCCTTACAGTTATTTAGTTGACCATGAACTTCTCACGGTCAACTAAATAACTTTAAATAAATTTGATTTCTAGAATCAAATGTGAGGTCATCTGTCCTACAGCTAAAGCCCCAAATCGGATGATGCAAAAGGACAAAGATCACAAGCACAGCAGCAAATCTACAACAGAAAATAATCAAGGTTGACTTGATTATAAAGCTGTGGTGGGATCTTAACAGAGCTGTTCATAAACAAATGCCTGCAAACCTCAAAGAACTGAAGCAATGTTGTAAAGAAGAGTGGACCAAAGGTCACAGAGGGAATGATTACGATTAAGTTGCTACTAAAGGTAGCTAGCTACTGAGTGGGTGTACTTTCCACACATTACTTATGCATTTTGGCTTTTGTTAGCTGAATAATGACAGGTATGTTTCAAAAATGTTTTCAAATCATTTTAAGACTTGTTAAAGGCCATATGTTCTTTTTTATTATGTCCTGATATATAAAACCTTAAATTTAACAGAAGGTGTATTTTCTTTTTACCACGACTGTACAAACAGCCCAAATGTGTATTTCTGTTGTGGAAAACGGTGTCAAAGGTGGACAAGGCTTTTTCACAGTCTGCTCACAACAATATGTTCCAAAGTTTGTTGCAGTTCTTATTGTACAGATTAGTAGCATGAGGTGTAATGCTATTTTTATGTAAGAAGTCTACACGAAACTGCTTTAACGTAATGGCCAGATTGCCAAATTGTCACTTGTAAAGTGACAGAGTATTTTATTTGCTTTCTTACAACATCTGCTCATGGCAACTAAAACTACAGATGTGTTTGTTTTTCAGAATTTACATTATGTGGAAAAAGAGCTTCCTTTAAACTTTAGGTGGCACGCAAATTATCGTGAATGCCACACATGCCTCAATGCATGAAAAAGCATGAATTTATTTATGTAAAACCTAATTAATTATCAAAAACACACATTAATTAAAAGTATCTCATGCATGTGCTGCTGCATAAACAATACAAGTAAATTGGAATTAGACTGAATACACATTCAGTGACATACTCTCTGAGTTTTTCAGGCTATCCATGAACCGCAAACGTTTACATGATAAATAGTTTCTCATTCGTGATCAAACTAGCATTTTTAACACAATGATTAAACATTTTATTAAGATATGTAAGAAAAGCTCTCAGTTCATGTATGTTCCCTTGTGCTTCTTGGTGGCAAAACACCTTTTTTAACATTTAAGCATCATTTGGGTCATATAGAGGTCAGAGCCATTGCTAATAATTGGCCTCCTGGACAGACAGTTGCACACTCTTGACAGATGCACGTACGCAAGGCACGTCAACCAGTATCTACAGTAAATAAGAGAGAAATGAGAGGAGCGTTATAAACCAAATATATTTCATAGCAGTGTAAAAACTACTGACACTGTTTCTCAAGGCTGCCTGGGAATCTAGAGATGACGTGTCAATCTCTCGACCCTCATCTAATATGAAGGTTGGGGCACGTGTTTTTTTCCCCACTGTTAAAGAGGAGAGTCTATTGGGAAAGAGAGAAAAAAAGACAAGATAGATATTCAATAAATATTTTACAGTAGTTATAAGTGGTTAAATAGAGGTTCCTCAGTTTGCAAGGGAATTAGTAACATGTTCTTCAGCTTTACCGTTCAGTCACAGTGATCTGCACTCAACAGTTTTTAACTGGTGGCAATGACTGAAGCTGCAGTCATGAAAGAAGCAATGAGACATTAACAGAGTGTTTATCATTGCTCCATTTGGGACATTTGACATTTTCTTGGAGCTGACCAAATGTTCTGGGACAAGTGGCTGCTCTTAGAGTTTATTTTATTAATTTTTTAAGGCTCACTTTATCGGACCCTCTACGCCCAACCCAGCCCCCCGGGGGAGGAGCGGCAGATGGACAGCTTATTGATTGATGTAGCTTTGTTGTAATATTCTGATGTACTGGGCTTAGAGAAAATCAAATGCTAATCAGTAATCACTGCGGCGTGCCACTCACTCATCCAAAGTGTCCTTTTCACATTGGCCGAGTCGCCTGAGCTCTGCGGTCCGCCTGTTGCGGTAGTGTTCTACTTATTTACTATAATTATTATTTTTTATTTATTTTGCCAAATGTCCTCACATCTACATTAATTTATTTATTTTTAACATTTCCACCACAACGAGTCTGCAGTAAGTAGATGAGACAAAGCTTGTTGCCAAGCTGCAATTTATTTATTTTTTTATTTTTCATTTGTCTGGTCAGTAACATTTCCTGCTGCATTTAAAGGGACAGCTGTCAGCACCTCTGATCAGTTTCATGTCTTCATGTTAATGAAGGCTGTGCAGCACGATGGTGGTTGACTAACTGTGGTATCTATCGAGTCTGATTCCTCGCAGGTGTGCTTGGGCATATTTCCACTGTAAATGTTGGTTGAGAAATCAACAACCATTTCTAAGCAACCTTGATTAATGAGGGCTCTGATATCCCAGGTGCAATCAGCCTTTGATTACAAAGAAAAGAGCACATGCACTGTTGTGACCTTCATTTTAGGTCATGGTTGTTTTTTTTAATGCTTTTACGCGATAATGTGTGCACTCGTTTCCTTTCTAAAGGTCTCAGCTGTCGAAAAAAATACTCCAAATGTTAGTCAGCAAGTACTGTATCTATACCTAAGGGTAAATACAGTATACGGTTGGTGGATGCATATCACATCAATAGGAGTTCATTGCCTGACAGCCGTATAAAACTTTCAGCAGTTGACAGTGAAGTCTGTGGATTATCCAGAGTATCTGGGACATTGTCGTAGGAAAAACACAGTTGCTGTTGGAGGCAGAAATCTCAGAGGCGGATGTTTCGAAGCTGGGCCTCAAACTCACAACATGAAACGACGACATCTTTAAGCTCGAGCCGTGGGACGCGGCAGCTAATCAAAAGAGGAGTCACAAACGCCCAAGACAATTATACCGGCAGCGATAGAGGAAAGCATCCGCACAATAAGACAATAATGTAAAGTCTAGATCTGGATTCACAGAATGCAACGGAGAATGAAAAACCTAATAAAATGCTTTTTTTTTATCAGCTGGAGAGGTTCAGGTAGGTGAGAGGAAGCGAGGGAATGGACAACAGACTTCAAACTCTAATGAAACTTAGATATGTAAAATAGTATAGCTGAATAAAATCAAAGGTAGACATCATGAGTTAACAAAAATGCTGTGGATGTTAGGTTACAGCTAATCTATCACACGATTAGTTTATGTTGACCTGAGGAACCAAAGCTGTATATTACATTGAAAATATTCTCCTCTGTGTACACAAAGAAAGAAGGATTCACCTTAAACCTTGCTTGATGCTGTTTGTGTGTCGGTGCTGTCAGCACGCAGATCACACGAGTTAAATGTGGCACCACTTTAGCCGACCTCAGCGAGAGACAGAAGAATTTTAACAACCTTGAAAGGTCATAACTGCCGATGGGCGTGATTATTTTCATCTTTTCATATCCGAGGATCTAGATTAAAAAACTATATCAGAATGGAAATCGTGAGCATATTGTCGGTGATTTTTCATGCCCTGCCTTTGTCTTTGCGGGTTTATTTTAAAATTGAAAGATTTGCTGCTTGTGATTGTTTAACTGAAGTGACACTCAAGGCCTGATTGGGTTATTTGCTCCGTTTTTGCATCAATTTAATTTTAATCCTGATTCTCTCGCATGCAGAATCCATTACTGTCTTACTGATGTTTGTAAAGCAGTTTTGGTAAAATTGAAGTCACTCTCATAGAGCTAAGAACATAATTAGAAAGCACAGTGATAATGGAGAGCCACAAAAATGCCATAGGTTATTTCTTCTTCTTGTAAACTGCCTAAATGAATTCCTTAGTTGACCCCTCAAAGAGTAAATAATGTCATCTACTGATATTCAGGTTTAAAGTTCTGTGTATATGTTGAGTTATAATTCTAGATTATTTATCTATTATTCAGTTTAAGAAAAGAAAACAAGATAAAAGATGCTACGTGATTGCAGGAAGTGAACAAAACCACCGGTGACGCTAGCCCCCGGGCTACATGGGTGCAACCAGCCGTCTGTTTCTTTACCGTCACTGACTGCTGTTCTATTTAAATAACACTGACCGATGGAGCTGAGAGGTGGACTGTGCCTCTGGAAAAAATGAGAAGTGGCTCATATTAAAATGTCACAGAGCCCTTGGTTAAGATATCCTTATGTCCTCCACCAGATCTTTATTTTACTGGTGTTCAGATTCAGATTAAACAAACATTTTTCACTGTCCTGCAACGCTTTTAAGAAGACTTTGGTCACAAAGTCTTTTATATGTTAAGCTGAACAATGGATGATTTTTTTTGCTGCACAAATAATATTTCTTATCCAGTTATATTAAATATGTTAATAGACACCTATGAGCACTGGTGTTGGGATAGAAGAAAAGAAATCCATCTCTCTTCTGTAAAATTCAGAATTTAAAAGCCCTGCAAGCAGCCCCACGAGACCGTGGAGGCTGCTTCACCCTTCACCAGTTGACCAAACCAACTGAGCAGTTCTGGGAGCACTGCATTTCAACAAGAGACACACAACAAGTGTGCAGGAAGCGCGAACACATGAACTGAGTTTGTCTCCTTTTGTCTTCAGCTCTGTTTAACTTAATTCCTGTGGGTCTGAGAGTCGTGGCCATCCAATCAGTTAAGACCGGTCTCTACATCGCAATGAACGGAGAGGGTCACCTTTACTCCTCGGTGAGTGCACGCACACACACACACACACACACACACACAC
>NW_005187441.1:247877-302448 GCF_000239375.1 Pundamilia nyererei | reverse complement strand
ATAATACAGAAGACAAAGACCTTAAAAAATAATCGCATATCGCATCGCAATCGCAATATTGGGGCAAAAAATCGCAATTAGATTATTTTCCATAATCGTTCAGCCCTAGAAAAAAGTCAGAAGGCTTTGCTTTGTCTGCAGGGAAACTGTGAGCTGAGAGATTAGTCTGTTAACTTTAGCTCCGATTAAATTGGTAAATTACTTTGCTTGAATCCGGTCAAAAATAGTTTGGGAAATAAGCAGAGATAGTTTTTAAGGTGTTATTTCATTATTTATTCAAACTTCATATATTTATTTTACATTTGAATAATAAAATGTAAAAGAAAATTGTCACTTTCACCTTAATCGTTTAATTTGGTGGGAAAAAAATCTGTTTAAAAAGAAAACAAGTAAATATTACAGTGTTTTTTTCTCTTGACAAGCAAACAATAAGAAACAACCGGAAAAATTTATATTTTTCAAGGAAGGTAACACGTTTACTGTGCATGGATTGGTTAAACTTGTGATTTCTTTTGTCATTTTTGCTTAAATGGCTCATCAGTTATCAAAATGAGGGCCTATTATTTCTGTGAATTACCTAATGGGCTCCTTGACTAATTTCCAGAATAACATTTGGATCTAGTGACACTCTTTAAAAGAGCCAGATGTGAACTAAATGAATGAATCCGGCTAATGTGACAGCTATTTTAAAACATATATCATCACCTTCCACACTGACGTTATATTGTGTGGAAGAAACATGAGGGGATTTTTTTGTACAGCCCTGCTTAGTTACCAGGTGTAGGGACTGTTTGGACTGTATCCAGGGACCTTGGTCTTGATGTGGAGTTTTTGACTTGAAGGACACATGAGCTTATGCCGTGGTTAGGCGTTCGTTATCCATCTGTCCGTGTCACGAGAATCACTACGCCTCCTAGAGTTTTATCGGTTGTGCACACAGTGATCAACCAATGCGTCTCGACTCGAATTGTGCTCAAGGTCAAGGTCAAGTTTGTCATTTTACAGGCACTTTTCCATTTTCACAAGATTCACTTTTCCTCCTAGAGTATTAGTCATATTTTACTTTCACACAACAATCATCTCATGGGTCCTTACCCAAACTGAGGTCAAGCTCAAGGTCATATTTGCTGTTTTAGCTTCTGTTTTAACAGCATAACTTTCTTGCACACTACTTAGAGTTTCTCCAAATTCTCACACTTGATGTATTGAACAATAGTCAGTTGAAACCATTTAGCAAAGATTCTCAGTGTCTATGAATTCTGCATGCACATGAGTACAAAGAATGAGCTTCATGAAAATACTAAACAATGTGATAGCTTTAAATAACACTTTGCACACGTGTTGAATCCCACATATTCTGTTAGATGGTGATGAGCATGATCTTATTGGTCATGATTGTGGAGGGAGTGGTCTTATTGGTTGCCTCCCACATTAGAAGGGATGGTTGGAGGGCCTCCCTATTACCATAACCTAACATCAGTATTGGGACCAGTGCTCTGAAATGCTTATACATTCATGTATTTTCATGCTTATTATGGCTACAATGTTAAAACACTTTCCTTTGACCTGAATTTGAGTGTTTGTGAGCCCCATTGACTTAATAAAGGACTTTTGATTCTCATTAGCTTGTGCAGTACTTTTCCCTTCTGTTCTGCACTTCACACATTACAAAAACCTGTGAAGTACAAATGATCTTCTGTATTCTGCTCTGTGTGACGGTACACTGATTAAAAATCAGATGCAAAGATCACTAACCCAGCATGTGTTGGGGAACTTTACTGAAATCTGACTTTAAAATATGAAAATAAAAAAACATACACTGTTGTTCTATAAAGCTGGCAATGAGCTGCAGCTGATTAATTCTTAAAATCAATTAAAAAATAAACTGGAAGGCTCGTCAGAGTTTTGATTGAGAGACAAATACTGAGTCAGAGCCAGCGGTGCATAATAGCACAAAAAGCTTTTTTCATGTCAGAAGATAATGTGAAAGACCCATTTTTTAGGTTTTGTGGGACAGAAGATTGGAGACAGTTTCATTAGATAGAAAAAGAGAGAGATGAAAAGAGAGATAAATTGCTTTGAATAGATGCCAGTGAAGCATATTAGCCTGATTACAGACGAGTATGCGTTCAGTCGGTCTTTTATTATTTGATAATCGTTAGATTCTGTGTCCTTTCCAGAAGCATCTCCTTCCTGAACATAAAAAATTCAGACAATGAAAAAAGAAAGAAAGAAAAATCTGAAAACCTTGTCGAATAATTGAAATAAGAAAGAGACATGGAGAACAATAAGAAAGACATGACAGGGAGACGGCAGAAGAGGTGAAGAGCAAGTGGAGCGGAGCAGGATGGAGGGGACGTGAGGTAGAAGAGTGGCGGCGTGAAGATGTTTGAGCAGAATATGAATTATTTCCATGCTGACTCTTCAGAGAAAGTTCAACCTCTTCCACTGACGTCCCCTCATCTGACATCACCCCTGCTTCCTCCCCTTCATTTCTTTTTTTGGTTGGAGATGACAGGAGCTGAGGAGGAGGGGAAAGGAGGTGACGGGAGAAGGAGAGAAGTAAGGAGAGGTGATGGAGAAAGAGAGAGAGAGGGAGGGAGGAGACGGGGGAATAGAAATGGATGGCGGCGGAGAGGAGAGGCAGAGACAAGAGAGATGAAAGGAGGGAAATGAAAGGGAGAGGTGAGAGGAAAAAGGGTGAGGCCAGTACATGACAGAAAAAAATGAAAGGAGGAGAGGGGAGAAGAAAGAATAGACTTGGATGTGAGGGAGAAGAAAAGAAAGTGGAGAGAAAGTAGGGCAAGGACAATGAGGAAAAGATCAAGAGGATGGAGGAAAAGGGCTGCAGACAGAAAATAAGAAAGGAGGGAAGGTGACACAGAAGAGGTGAAAATGAAGAGCATGTAAAAGGACGAGACAGTCAAGGAAAAATGGGAAAGGAACGAGAGTAAAAGTCGTAAAAAATGACAGAAGGAGGTGGAGAGAGGAGATGAATGCGAGAAAGACAAGAGAAAATAGAAATATGTAATGTAAATGTGAGGAAACGACATTGATTAAAAAATAAAGAAGTCTGGAAATGAAGGAGAAAAGGGTAAAACAGAGGAAAAGACTGAAGGGAGGGGACTGCAGACAAAATGAAATGAGGTAAAATGTTGTGGAGCTAGACGTGCAAAACACAAATGAAAAATGTATGGAGAAAAGGGGAGAGGATGGAGAGGGAGGAGGAAATGTTTAGGCAGAAGGGGGAAAAGGGCGAGAGGAAAAAGTTGTAAAAAAAAAAAAAAGAAAGGAGCAAAAACAAGCCTGTAGACAAAGGGGGTAATCGGGAAGAGAAAGAACGGAGATCTGTGCTGCTCTGCTGGGCTTTCTCAGCCTGTCGCTGAAAGTCACAGATGCATGAGGACTTCCTGTAAATAATTGAAGAGGGGGAGTCCCCCCCTGCATATACACACTCACACTCAGCATAAATCCCCTCTAAAGCTGCATAGAGGGAAAGTGAGCATGTTTGATCATTTTCCAGCTCTGTGACTGATGTGCAGACAGCTACAAGATAAGAAATATATAAATTATATACAGCAGGATGGGTTTATTGTGATGTCAGCACTGCTTGATGCTTAATTGGTTGCTGCAAAGGTCCTGGCTGTTGGAGTGCCTTGCACTGGTAGTATGAACCAACCTGTAGAAATACTCATTAAATGTTATAAGGGTGCCATCACAGTTCGTTTTATCCTGCTCTGGACATGAGCAGCGATGTTTAGCTTTATGTATTTGGTAATTGGTTGTTTCAGGTTTGCACTAACCAAAGAGCTTTATTTTGGACACAGTTTGGTTTATCTTTCATCCCTCTTGGCTACATAGGAATTGGACTCCAGTGCCTGCAACTTCAACAAGACATGGTGCACTTGTTTGCAGTCTGTTCTGTAACGACTTCAAGATAGACCAGCAGTCCAAAGCATTTTGCACTTGGAAGGACTTTTACATTACAGCGTGTTTGCTAGCAGGTGTAAGCAACCCTTTCAAACAGTGCCTGCAGAAAAAGGTGATATATTTCAAGAACAGCACAAGGAAAATCAGCTTTACCATATATTAATTAAAGGTTTTTTTTAAGACAGATATCAATACTTGATGATTTTCTGATATATCGGACGATATTTTCTTTCCAACACACAAAACATAAACAGATTCCCCAAATGTGTTATATGTACTTTTTAATGAATCCTTATTGAGAATATTATCAATATAATATCAATCTATTGTCACAACTTGTGCGTTACCCCCTTACACTCTGACAAATCCTGCTCAGGTCAGTCGGTTGTTTTTGTCACAGTGATGGGGGAGTCGACAAATTATGCAACTTCCACACTCATAACATGGTTGAAGGGTGCTTCTCCCTGCTCTTTGTTACGTTTTACATTTTAATTTATCATCTGTTATGAATGCCAACACTGATATACCGGCAAATAGCTAATATCAGCGGGGCCAATATACTGGTTGATCTCTAATATCGACATATGGAGAATTTAAGTACATCTTTGACATAAGACTTATGTGCTTCCTAAATTCCTTTTTTTCAAGGATGCCTTCTTGTTTCTTCCATATAAAGCTTGTATTAAATACTCCACAACAATTAAATGTTTAACTATGAGCTATTCAGTAACCGTCCAGTTTTTTTTTTTAGACATTTCTTAGGAGAATTGTTGATTCGCTTAAGGTCGTTATCTTGTTACAAGCACCACCTCTAGTTCAACTTCAGTTTTTAGACAGATGGCCACACATTACCTCTTTAATATGATAGAAAGTCCACAGCTGTGGTAATGGCTGGGATCTGGTCAGTCCATAATAAAGCAAAGCAAAAGTGAAGTCTAACATTTCCAACACCACGCTTGACAAGTGGTAAAAGAGTCTTCTCTTAACAAAGCTGTCTTTGGTCTCTGCCAAACATGGGTATGGTTACTGTGAACACAGCAGATAATGTGCCCAGTACATATTATTTCAAAAGATCTTTGATGCTTGTAGGGCTGTCAAAAAATAAAGATAGTCAGATACTAATTGATACTAAAAACTGTCGCTTTAGATCAGGGGTGTCGAACTCCAGGCCTTGAGGGCCGGATTCCTGCAGGTTTTAGATCTCACCCTGGGGTCAACACAACTGAATCAAATGATTAGTTCATTACCAGGTTTCTGGAGAACTTCAAGACATGTTGAGGAGGTCATTCAGCAATTTGGATCAGCTGTGTTGGATCAAGGACACATCTAAAACCTGCAGGACACCGGCACTCAAGGCCTGGAGTTTGACACGTGCTTTAGATACTTACCAGCAAACAGAACTGATACCAACAGAGCCGTCTTCGCTTCTTCCAGTCAACACAACCTCATACAGCATTGCTGCAGACAGGCACACCTGACCTCACTAACAGCTGAACACAAACACGAACAGCTAACTTTTTTAATGTTAGTAGGTGACATTCGCAACACTAGATCGTGGCTCAAGAGTTGGGAATTCGCCTTGTAATCGGAAGGTTGCCAGTTCGAGCCCCGGCTCCAACAGTCTCGGTCGTTGTGTCCTTGGGCAAGACACTTCACCCGTTGCCTACTGGTGGTGGTCAGAGGGCCCGGTGGCGCCAGTGTCCGGCAGCCTCGCCTCTGTCAGTGCGCCCCAGGGCGGCTGTGGCTACAATGTAACTTGCCATCACCAGTGTGTGAATGGGTGTGAATGGGTGGATGACTGGTTGTGTAAAGCGCTTTGGGGTCCTTAGGGACTAGTAAAGCGCTATACAAATGCAGGCCATTTACTAAACAACACTTTATGAGGAATTCTAAGAGGTCAGTAAATCTCCTATTTCAATGACATTGAAGTATTAAACTGTTATCACAAACATCAGCCTGTCAGGCACACGTGTTAACACTGGCCATTTCACTATAAGCAATTATTCCACAATCATATCGGCCATCTCTTAAGGTATCATTAAAGTAACAGCAGTGGCTAATAATAAAACGGTAATTTTAATGTTGAAGCTGGGTAGCAAACTATCATTGAACTTTTATCTGTATTTTCCTATCAATAAAGACCCACACCACCCACCGCCATCCGTACTACACCAAAGTACAAAGACATTTTCTGCAATTTAATGACAAGGTTATATACTAAATTCATAATTACAGAACAGTTTGAGCAATGATCTATCAGAACGTTGTCTGTAACACACATTTAATAGTTTCACTGGACTGGCCCACTTATCATCAAGTGGACTGAATGTGGCTCACGTTGTAAAAAATAAGGTTGTCATCCCTGCTCGAGACCTTTGCATAGTTTTTTTTTCTTTTTAGAAAATGTTAGTTTTGCTTACCTACCATTTTTGCTATCTCTATTCTGATTGTAGAATTTACATAAATTGAATAGAAAATTGATTTGATTTGATTCATGCGCGCTAAGAGGCCTAACAGTTCTTAGATCTTTCCGGTGGTGACACATCAGTAGCACGCAGAACACCAGACCCCAGATGAAACAGGCTTCAGATGACGGTCATTAAGGAGGATCTAATCACTGGCACCTAATATAAAACTCCTGATTCTGATTTTGTAAATCTGATGGTTATGTAAATATAACCTTTTACATGTTTTCATGTGACAGAATGACAAAAAAATAAAATATTTGCTTGTCTAAATAGATTGAAAAGGCCACAGTTTCTACAGGATGTGTTTTATTTTTGAGTATATTTAAAAATTTCTAGTCTCTTATCCGATATAGTTTAAATAACATTTATTTTGTGACCCATTAAGCATCAGTGTGTGTGCGCAGTGTGATGGACTAAACTAAACAGGAGTCCAGTTCAGGTTCTTGCAGAAGGAAAAATAATTCCATCGATCTCAACTTTCATATTCGGAATTAAAAGTGCCAGAACGATTCACACGACTTCACAGCCTACATTATGCATTCAAATCCCTGAATAAATGTGTCTCATTTGTCACTGAAAACAAGGAAAAGGACATTTTTGAAGAAATGTGAAGTAATGTAATCAATTTTAACACATTTTCTTCTGACGTGTCATCACTCACAGTTCTCAATTGTAAATGAAACTGAATTTTCTTCTCCAAATCTCAAAAAATATGAGATGTAAAATGCAATAATGTGCATTTTGGGGTTGCGTGGTTTTTTTTTTACTCTTTAAATGTCAAAAAAGACAAAAAAAAGAGGAAACATTTCTTTTTCCCAAATTGCTTTAAGTATCCAAGCTGTGTATGTAGATTACATCATCCTCAGACATTTACATTATTCCTGGTATAGTGCATTTTCTTTGCAGCTTCTTCCTGGATGTATGCTGCTCTCCTCTTGGTGTGTTTTTTATCCTCTTATTGCAAATTGTTAATGATATGCTGCAAACTTAGTTATACATGGTGGCTCTTATTAATCCCAGATAACCATCATCTGGCGGCTGTGTGGTTGTGCACGTATGTGTGGTTTGTGTGTGGGTTTGGGAGTGCGTGCGCTCAGCTAACAGATGGCACAGTGTGCAATGAGCTGCTATGTGATAATTATGGAGCATGCTGGGGGAAGTGGAAAAAAAGTGCTGATGAGTTTGGGACTGTGTGTGTTTGCGTGTGAATGAGGACGAGAGTGGTAAAAGAGTGCGTCCCTGCGCAGAAGGGTGAATATTCCACGTATCGGTATGTTGTGTGTGCGCGGACGTATCAGGGGTGTTGGGTAGGTGTAGGTGTGAAGATGTCGGCTGAGAGGTGAAAGAGGAAATTGAGTTTTTGCCTTGTTTTTTCTTTTTTCTTTTTGCAAAATCATTGCACATTTCCTGCATCACATCGCTGTTACCGCCACACTGTGTTCTTCTACCGCTGCTGTATATGGATGAGAAAAAAGACAGGCAATATTACATTAGGGATGGCTTTGAACGTTATTTCCTGTTGATAATACCTGTTGTGACACACAGCAAACAAAACAGAAACATTTTTCAAAGGTGAATATTTTCATACATTTTGCCAACAGGCCTGTAAGGAGGTTTTGTAGACATGGTAAGTTAATCACTTTATATACATTTTCCAGCCATTTTTTTAGTTACACCTTGATAGGGCCAGGTCGATCCCCCGTTTTTATCTTCAAGCTGCTTTAATTCTTTGTTGCATATATTCAACAATGTCCAGGAAAATTTTGCTCGGTGTTGGCATGACATGATCACACGTTGCTGGAAATTTGTCAACTGGATCCCAAAGGTGCTCTGTTGGATTGATCTGGTAACTGTGGAGACCATTTGAGTACACCGAACTCATCATCAGAGTGGACAAAGTTTTTCTAAAGTTTTTTGGTGCAGTTTTGGTTAGCTCTTGTAAATTGTACCTTCAGTCTCCTGTTCTTAGCTGACAAGACTGATACCCAGTGTGGTCTTCTGCTGCTTTACCCCATGTCTAAAGCAGTCTGGCCATTTTCCTCTGACCTCTGGCACCTCTTCTCAATTCTGATGGTCGGTTTGAACTTAAACAGCCTACAAGCCTAAATGCACTGTGTAGTTGCTATGTGATTGGCTGACTAGGTATTTGCATTAACAAACAGATGTATTTAATAAAGGGCCTCTGTATGCTAGGTTTGTGTAGGTGTTGGCATTAGGTGTGTGTATCTTGACAACTGTCCCTGAAAGCTCCTTTTTTCTCCCCTTTTTTCAATTTGTGTTTTGCTGACTGTCCACCATCAAAGATTAGAAATGCAAATGTAGTCCTTCATGCAGTGAAGTCTCAGTGAATCGACCTTAGAGCCCTGGTCTGCTTGTTTGGGAGTCCCCTGTGAGTTTACACACCATCTTGTTGCTACTCTTCCATTTTTGTCTTTATACACCATTCTTATTTTTTCACCTTTCTGTCCAGGTATCACTAGATGATAGAAACATATTGGCGTACCAATATATAATGTACCTTAAAAGAAAAAGACAATGGTATTTAATGAAACTGTTTTTAAAAAAAAAATGATTAGGAGCATTTTTAAACAAAAACACAGAAAGAAAATACTAAAACTAGCCTAATATAACATAAATAATAATAAAATACTTATATAAATTAGTAAATTAAATAAGGGACCAGTAAGGTAGAAATTATACAAAAGAGAAAGTACAATCAATAGAAAATAGAAAAAGGTCAACTAAAGTAAAAGAGCTCAGTGAATAAAAATGTAAATGTAATACATTAAGGTGGTTTTGGGACAGGCCATTTGTTTGGCTTTGAATAGCGTCAGTTTCCAAGTATAAAAGCCATTAATGCTCCAATAAAATCATTTACTTTTTACAACAGAGGCATTCTGCTATTATATACACAAACATTGTAATATGTGATACACTCAGATCCATATCACACGATATTCAGTATACATACTAATTCTACACATTATATACTATAGCTAATGGTCATCATACACAGCAGTTCATGACAAGTTTATTATAGTTAAAACTAAAACTAGATGTGAGAGAGCATTTCAGTTTACCAAAATAGAAATGAACTGAAACTGAAACATTTGTCATCACACCTTACCTGATGAGGCATTAACAGACACGTTTATTAGTCATGAAACATTATGTTTTTATTCCAGCAGCTGTATTGATTTTCCTATATCGTACCTCTGCGATTTACCCTCCACACAGTAATACTAAAAGAGACTAAAAAAATATATTGACACAAAAAAAAAGATAATAATAAAGTGTAATAACTGTTGTTTGTGATAAGGAAACTGCACCATATATAAAATAAGTGAACAACTGTAATACAGTCAGTGTGCTACTTTAAAAATTAAACTCCAAAAATCTAATCTTTGACTCTCTTTTTAGTTTATCAAACATTTTGTATATGTGCAATTTATAAAACTGCCTTTTGAGATTCCTAAGCTGAATAATTGCATATAATTATACAGATTATAGCATTTAACAAAAGTAGCATTACATGATAAAATATAGTTATGTAGGGAAGAAAAACAAATTTAAAAAAGTAGCGTTGTAAAAATAAAATAAAGTAAAATCAGGAACACAGTAATTGTGGTTAACTGATTTCAGATGTGGAGAAGGAGAGGCTCCCGATGCATAGGAGAGAAGTCTAAAACAGGCTTTCTCTAATGGTCTCCAAGCTGAAAAGGAAAAAGGACAGATTCCTGGTGTCACAGGAGCAAAGATTTCAGACGTGTGTAGATAGAAAGAGATCAGGGAAGTAGTGAGGGGCAAGTATGTGAAGGAAGAGCCTGTGTTTAATGTGTTTAATGCAAAAGACTTTAAATCAGCAGCTTTAGTTCAGTTATCCGATGCTGCAGAGATGAATCTTGTTTCAGAGGAGCTGAACAACAGAGCTGTAAGTAATGATTATTTCATTATTGATCAATATTTTTTAAAGGTTGTTTGCAAAATAATTGGATATGCTCAGAAAGATATAGAATATTTATTATTTAAGAGCATAAAAAGATCATATCATTCTTTTGCTTGAAACTAAAACAGTGAGGGTTGTAGTTGTGTTCTGACGCTGGGGTTTGGTGATGTTGAACGTTTGGTTCTTTTTTATTTCTTGAATCTCGTGTGCTCTTGATTTCGTTGTTGTTCTAATGATGGTGAGTTTTTGTGATTTTTGTGAAATTATTTAGCTGTGTTGTTATTTGAGAATCACGTTTGAGTCTTTTGGTCCGTCTCTTTAGTGTTTGTGTGGTTTCTGGTTATTTGCTGTTTTGATAACTAGCTTTCTTGTGTGCCTTGTTTGAGCTTTTACCTAATATCTGTCTGCTTGTCTACATTTGTGTTGACAGGCCTATATTATGACAAGTCAACCAAAGAAAATCTGAAATTGTCTCTACTCTCTATTAATCAATTGGTTTTTGATGATGACCTCTCTCAATCTCACATAAGCTTAAGTCTTCTTTTTTTTCAGCTGAAAATGGCTTTGCAGGTAGACTGCCTTTCCCTCTGCCAAAAGTAATGACTTAATCCTTAACTCCATTGATGTGGTGCTTTCACAGACTATTGTCCGACCAATGACAGGCAGGTCACTTGAAAGCAACCAGTCGATCTGGAGAGCATAGCTGTCGACAAGAAAGTCAATCAGGTATGAAAATAGTTGGTTACTAATTGTGTGACGGATCTATCGGGTAATTATTTGTCTCAGCACACTGTTAAAAGAGTTCTTTTCCATCCGTATCTGCAATGTGGATATTCTTTCCCTTTTCAGCTTCTCTGCACAGCTCTGCGACATGTTTCAGAACAAGATGTTTTAGGCAAACACCAGGGGTGTGTGTGCTTTGTATGTACGTTCATGTCTGTGTATCTGACACACGCCTGTGTACGTAGGCGTGCGCTTCCATTCAAAACGCAGTTGGTACAGCACTCAGACAGAGTGAGTCCTGTGATGTCTACATCCAGAGAGAGATGAGAAGGAAGAGGAGTGGCAGAGAGAATAAATGTTAGCCATGTGAGTCATGACACACGCACAGATTTTCTGGTAACTAGAGAATAAATTAGTTACTGTGGAGCTGTGGAGCCTCTTCAAAGACACCACTCTGTGAATCATGACATTGAAGTACCACAGGACAGGCTTCACACTCTACTAGCAGGTTTGAACGTTTATAGAAACATACTGTCCACGGCTGATGTTTCGGAAAGGAGTGATATGCAGTACTTGTGGCAGTTTTTCCAGTGAATCTGCACCTTTTTGCAGAAACTCACATCACTAAAATGGAGGCATAGAGAAGTCTAAAGAAACTCAAAACACCCCTGGGTCAAGGACAAGAAATATTTTTTATCAGCTTGGAAACAATTTTGCAGACCACGTTCAACATGTGTGAATTAGATTCTGAGAAAAGGGATAGTTCTGTGATGAGGGATCCTAAGGATGATTAGACTTTGGTCAAATGAAGTTGACCCAAACAGAACCAAACAAGAAAACATCAACACCCAAAGCCACATGTTGCATTTCAGTATAATTCAATTCAATTAAGTTTTATTTATATAGCTCCAAATGACAACAACAGTCGCCTCAAGATGCTTTTTATTGTAAGGTCCCTACAAGGACCCTACAATAATACAGACAAAATCCCAACAATCAGATGACCCCTATGAGCAAACACTTGGCAACTGTGGGAAGGAAGAACTCCCTTTTAACAGGAAGAAACCTTTGGCTGAACCAGGCTTTGGGAGATATGTTATTTTAAAGTATTTTACTTTGTCAAAATGAACAAGGTGAAAGGGTTTATTTATGCCTTAAAGACTAATGTACAAAAAAATATGAAATGACTCTTCATTAAATTACCTAAAATTTGTACACGAGCAACCCATCATGGATTGCTCAGTCTCCAAATGCAGCGATTAAAAGGCACATTTTACTCGGTGTCTAAATGTTTAAATTTGAGCTTTATAGAAGTGATGTTACTTATACAAGCACTGCCTTACAACTAACACATACTGCTGGAAAATGCTGTCTGTAGAAGATCCCACAGAGTTTGCTAAGAGGGTCTCAAGAGAGCAAGAGTGTTCAGAGGCTTTACCTGACGAGCACAGGTAGGGTATGAGAGATCAGCGCAGAGAACTCCTTATCTTTGTAAGCTCATTAAAGCACTTGTTGACCTCATAAGAATTACAAGTAAGCCTGCTTACCAGTTTGAGTTATGTTTTCATATTTGTTCAAAGATTAAACACTGCCAGAGTTGCAGCTTCAGAAATAAGGCTAAAATATTTCTCTCACCCCATAGGAATATGTTTAAGGGCCATATTAATTTAATGGAGTGCACAAATAGAATTATAGTCAGATATATTCATGTCTTGATGGTATGCTTTCCTTACTGGCTTTGGTTGAAGCAGCTGTCTCGCTTTAAATCTGTGTTATTTTGTCTGAGTTATATGCAGCTTTAGTCCTGTCTGAGTTTGCAATTGGTCATCTGGTGCCAGACCAGAGGTGAACATGCAAAGTAAAGAATGAAAAATGCCGTTGTAGTGCCATTTACTGTGACTGCAGTTGTTAGGCTTAGTGAAACCAGATAACCAATGATTCTCATTTCCGGTTCCATATTTTTTCTTCCAGACACCAGAGAGTTCAGTGGTAGAAAATCCTGATTTATCCTATGCTAGGCCTTGGTCTAGCCTAGAGATAGGCATCTCCAGGCCTCGAGTGCCGGTGTCCTGCAGGTTTTAGTTGTGTCCTTGATCCAACACAGCTGATCCAAATTGCTAAATGACCTCCTCAACATGTCTTGAAGTTCTCCAGAGGCCTCATAATGAACTAATCATTTGATTCAGGTGTGTTGACCCAGGGTGATATCTAAAACCTGCAGAACATCGGCACTCGAGGCCTGGAGTTGCCTACCACTGGACAAGCCTCTCAGGTATCTCAGTCATCATGGTCATCGTAGTCTAAGGAGCTTGGAAAGAAAAGCAACTGGACTTCTTTAAGTTTCCTTGAAGACATTTCACCTCTCATCTGAGAAGCTTCTTTAGTTCTAAGAGCAATTGGTGGAGAGTCCCAGATTTAAGCCCCATGGGAGTGTCCCATAAAGCTTGGGATCCCTTCCCAGATGCCTTAACACTAGGGATGGGTATCGTTTAGGTTTTATCCGATACCGGTGCCAAACCGGTACTTTTGAAACGGTGCCGGTGCTTAAACGGTGCTCAAACCGGTGCTTAAAGAATGGAGAACACAAAATTGGTCCAAAAACCTCCCATGTTCAGCTGTTTTTATGTAAAAAGATGACAATGTTAGCCTTTTCTGCAGCTATGGGGCATATATGGCATCACTCTTGGCTGGAAGCAGTGCTTAAACAATGGAAAAAACACAAACTTTGTCCAAAAACCTCTCATGTTTAACTGTTTTCCACTTTTTCTTTGGTCATTTTAGCCTTTTTGGCCAGGGTGAAGGGAGTATCTGCCATCAAACAAGAAGACAGCCGCATGTAGCTATGATGGTGTTTGCTAGTTCACCTTACATGCATTAATGTAATAACGTGGTTAGCCTACTCAACGTAACTTACACACGAACAACATGAAGCTACTCACGCAGAGAAGAACGGCTGCTGCTGCCATCATCATCCTCATCATTTCTGCTACACTGGCAGGGCTAGGGGCCAGGACTCTCCTCTTCGGGTTTTTGGGGGATGTTGCTCCGGATCCGATAACAGGCAACCCACCCGCAGTAGATGTGCACGGTGTGAGGTCTCGCAGCAAGCTATCAAATACGGCGCATTTCTCGGCTTTTAAAAAAAACGCTATGCGTCGCCAGGTGTTTCATCGGATTTGAGGTGTTACCTCCTTTGACAATATCACAGTATCAGCTTAAAGCACTTGTTGCAGGCTGCTGAGTTTGCATCTTTTGCTGTGAAGTACAGCCAGACTTTTGACCGCTTCGCCTTGGGCATTTTTAATCTGTAGCTCTGCTCTAAAAGAACGTACGTACCTGGACCCGCCTACTATCCTCGGAAACGTAAAATGATTGGCTAGAATCTAAAGTGTATCACAGCAGCGTACACCGAAATGTACGCTGCTTTTCGGTCTGGTTACTACCGTTTATGTCAGAACGCACCGGACACCGGTACCCATCCCTACTTAACACCTACTCACAACCTGGGCTATTTGACCTCAGTTAATCACATGATAGGGTGGGGCTAGATTTCCCAATGGGTTCACTTGAAACCTTGAATAGGGAAACCTTGGCTGATTGGGACCCACAACCCTTTTCACACCTTGGCTCGTGTGATTAAGTAGAGGATCAATAGGGGGCCCATGACCCTCTTGTGGACACTCCCATAGGGCTTAAATCTGGGACTCTCCACCAATTGCTCTTAGAACTGAAGAAGCTTCTCAGATGAGAGGTGAAACCTCTTTAAGGAAACTTAAAGAAATCCAGATGCTTTTCTTTCCAAGCTCCCTAGACCTCTCAGGTAAACCTTCTCTCCCTTTAAGGCCATCCTACCTTTTTTCTGATTGGCTATAACTTCCAAATAGAAGGTTTAAAGAGAAGGTGTGTGGGGCTTCTTTCCTCATAGCCATACCTGTGTCCCTGAGATGACCTCATTAGCGATATCTGCTGTTGCTAACATCATGCAGGGTCAAGACTAGAATCTGTCTGAAATGGAGCATTTGCAGCAGGCCCAAGCATGGGCTTTTGGATCACATTACTGTTACAATTGACCTTATTTTCAGTAAGAGGGCCACATTCAGTGTGATGGGGCCATATTCAATGTGAACATCAACCATTGTAATAATATAAATATGACAGAAGAGAAGGAAAGGAATATTTAGTCCTCCCTAACAGGAGCCAGTGCTGTGGTTGTTGCTGCGCCTCTAACACACCTGATCCAATTAAGAGCCACACATTTTCATCACAGAGTAATTGGATCAGGTGTGCGGATCTGAAGTGGTTGAGGAACACTGTGGTGTTGCTGACATGCTGAGAGCAACGCTGTGATCTGAATCAGATTTATGCTGTAATTCAGTATGCCTGGGCTGGAGGACATCCTTTCAAGTCTCTTTCCCAAGCACACTCCTCGCTCTTTTGTTTCCTTATGCCAACACTTTTCTTTCCACTCCTCCTCTTCCTCCTTCTCTGTGGGCTTCTTTTCTTTAGGATGATTTGTTTACCCACAATTCCCGTGGGTAATTAGCTCTGTGATAATAACTGGTGTTGGAAACAAACACACCCACTCACTGAGCAGTGCACACAAACAGACACACAAACACGCGCATTGGGATGAAAAACAACTTTCTTGAGCTAAGTCGCATTAAGTCTCGTTACAAGGAGAGCAAATTCACGTTAAAGAGGGGGGAACAAATACGAGCAACGTGTCTCAGCATTTGGTAATAATAAAACTGTACAATTTTTATGATGTTTGAACCGAATTAAATGACCGTAATGTTGGGTGATAATCACTGCCATTAACTTACTTGATGTCTCGATAATATAATTTTATGATCATTTTGTGGTGGTTGATTCGATTGTACACGGGCAGCAATTAAATAGAGTTAATGATTTTTTTTGTTATAATGAAAAACATGACACTAGGCTATTCAATTAAAAAAATAAAAATAAAAATAACTTGATTAAGTAGACATTTAACGAGGACGTTTGGAAGCATGTTTCCGCCACAGAAAAAAGTTGCCATCCATAACCTAAAATTCGGAGTAAGGTATTTAAAATTTCGAGTTAATCAGTCAAAATTTCAAGGTAGCAACTCGAAATTTTGAGTTAGCTCTCCCAATCAGGAATACCTGTGCAAGTATATTAATTCCTTGTTATTGGAAGCATTAGATGCCAGCTGTCCAACAATTTGGCATGATTTGCTAGAAGGCATTCAAACCTGAAGAACCTGGTGTTGATTAAGTCATGGTTGTTATACACTGGTAGCTCACTCATGCTGATGATACTACCTGATTTTGAGCATGCATGCATCTGTGCCATCTGCTTCTGGGTAACAAGGAAACAACCTGATTGGCAGAGCTCATCTGGAATTCAACTTATCAACTCAAAATTTCGATTTGAGGATGTCATAAGAAAATAATAACCGGAATAAGGTGGGAAATTTTAACTTTTATCTGAAAAGGATCTTTGTGTGAATCATAATATCTTAGATCTTGGTATTGGCATTTACAACAACCACTAAGTGAAAATGAAAAGAACAAAATAAGACAAGAGAGAAACACCCTTCAACCATGTTATCTGTGATGTCATTGCATAGTTTGTCCACAAGAGGGCACTCTGCAGCTTCCCTATTCACGACCTGTAATATGAATGCCAGAAACGCAACAAGAAGCTGATCTGAGCAGAGCAGGGGCCCGTTCTTCGTACGTCGCTTACTACATCCAAGATCAAATGACACATCCAAGATCAAATCATCGCGCTAACCGTGAGCTCGCTAATCCGGTTCTCCGAACACACCTTCCGTTGACGATTAGTAATTTAATAATAATAATAATAATATATTGGATTTATATAGCGCTTTTCAAGGCACCCAAAGCGCTTTACAATGCCACTATTCAGTCACTCTCACATTCACACACTGGTGGAGGCAGCTACAGTTGTAGCCACAGCTGCCCTGGGGCAGACTGACAGAAGCGAGGCTGCCATATCGCGCCATCGGCCCCTCTGGCCAACACCAGTAGGCGGTAGGGTAGATGTATTATATTACACTATATTATCCAATATTATATTACATTATACTATATTGTTATATTATATCCTCTTTCACATTAGAGCCACAACAGGACCCACTAGAACATGGGAACAAGTAAAAGTGAAATATAAGAATATTCTACAGAATGGTAATATTTATCACTTATATTGCTTTTCGTCTCTTGAAAAGAGACCCTGAAATAATCTGTTTGTTTGTTCATAACAGCAACCAAGAAAAGGGCAGAGCAAAAAAAGACAGGTGGTGGTCCTGCACCCCCTCGTCAACAAGTTGGTTAAGTGAATAATATCCTCACGGGAAAATCGATATCTCTCAATGAGCACACTGTCGCGCTGAGCTAAATGGTCCTGTCTGTCCCGCAATATACGCTGAATTCTGAGGACTCTCCTTATCAATCTTGCACCTTCCGCAATGGGTGGCTCGCGTAAACGGACAGGACATGGCTGCGACAGGCTTCCCAAATCCACCTTCGCTTTTATAGCCGTGGTCTCTCATATTGATTACACGAAGTAATTTACAATTACTACTCTGAAATATGAATTACATCTGTAATAATCACATACATGTAATAGAATGTTAATAGTACATTTCCCTTTTTTAGGTAATGACCTGTATGTATCTGTGTGACATCAATAAAAGGATCAAGTGCTGCATTATCTTTAGTTACATTGATGTTATTTATTTATGGTGAAACAGTGGTGGAATATCGCTGTTGCTTTCGTATAAATGAAGCGGACATACCTGCGTGGCCGCGATCTAATCCTGTTTACATAAAGTAAACCTGCTCCCGAGCAGGTTTACGCTTACGGCTCTGTTGCTATGACAGCAAGTCCCGGATGAGCTTCGGGAACCGACTGATCCAGGATCACGCGAAATCGTCAACAATCTAATCTGGCTAACTTACTTAGCGAGGTACGAAGAACAGGCCCCTGGACCGAGCGTTAACGAGTAAATACATAACAACACAAAACATACGGCAGAAAATTCTGGTTATGTTTTGTTTTTCCGAAAGAAAAAATATCATCCGATATATCAGAATATCAGATTTTTAAATTCAGAAACATTGGAATCAGTCTTAAAAACCCTATATTTTTATATTTGGCTGTAATTTCTGTTTACATTCTCTAGTTAAATTAATTTCGATCGATGACAGAATGGTTTGGCTCGTCTCCATACTGATCCATCCCTCTTAACTTGCTCACTCAGTCTTTAGTCTTTTAGCCCACAGTCCAGGAAAAGCAAATCATGAAGCCTGTGAGTCATGTAGCAGGTGCCACAGCCACAGGTCTGCACTCTTTGTCTTCTTTTAACCTGTGTTTGATTCGGCTCCCTTCAGCAGTACATGTTCCTCATTCTACCAAATCATTAGATTATAGGCTTTGGTAAAATGCAGTAATTACTTACAGTGGTGTATTATTGCCCGTGTTTCTACTGGGAAGTTCCCAGTGGCCAGCAGTCAAGCTGTGGCAGCATTATCAGCTAGGTGCCAAGCTCTGTTATTAGTGCAGCCTTACGCTGAGCCAAGACTTTAGACTGCTTCTCTCTCTCTCTCTCTCGGTCTGATTTTGAATTCCTTATTTTTTAGGCCTTTAATGGATGAGGGACAAAGTGCTGCCTGTATCAATTTAGTCTGTTTTTGAGCAGCATGTTTAACATGTTAATGGGCTCTTCTCTCTCTGATTATGGCTGGCCTGAAAAGCGGCGTCTGTTCTGTCTAGCATGCGTGTGTGTGCGTGCTATTCAAAAAAGATAACAGTGTGCATGCATGTGTGCAGTGTGTGTGCAGTGTGTGTGTGTGTGTGCGCACTTTCTCTAAATCTCTGCAGAGCGCAGAGAAATGACAGCGTTAAAAAAAAAAGGAGAGCGATGGGAGAAATACAAAGATAAGAAAAGGGAGCGAGAGTAAAAGAGAGAGAATCCCCTGCTGTTTTTCCAATCAGGAGGCGTCGTCCTCCTCACTTGGTGATTTATTCTCTCTCCCCTCTTCTTCATGTCCCAATTTCCAACCTCCCCTCCACCCCACCCCACCCCACCCTTCCATTCATTCTTTCTCCCTGTCTTTCTTTCTGCGGGCAGCCCGTGAACATAGCTGTTTAGAAATGACGACAGAAGCACGTTCGAGGCGGGCCGCGCTGTTAACATGACTCACCTGTAAGGCTGTGAGATTTTCATATGAAGTCTTCCTTCTACTTCACTTCTTTTCTTTTTTTGTCTTCTGAAATCATACTGGACCAAATATTGCTGCTGCAGACCATCAGACGTCAAGGATCTTTTATTTTAAAAGCAGCATTAAATGATGTATGACCTTACTGACCGACATTAATAAGTGTCTGGCACCGCTCCTTGCACGCCCCGGCAAAGATCACCCTACTTAACAAATGAATAATGAATACAGGGTGCAGGTCAAGACTACATATATATATTATTAAGCTGGTGTTTTGCAAGAATCACAAATAGTCAGCTCTGTGGAGATGCTCTTTATTTAAAAGGAAGGCATCTGATTTGCTGCGCTGTGTTTGTGTGCTGAAGGGGTGTCACTGAGATTGCCAATAAATAGAGCATTCATTCATTATAATCTGCCTTGTTTCGTCACCAGCCAATCATGTAGTCACATTTCACATCCCAGCAAGCCCTCCTGCATCTCCCTCCATTCATCCCCTAGAGCCACAAGTGTGTGTTTTGCATTGGCGGCATCTCCCCGCCGTACCTTTAAAACCATATCACTTTAAATGTCTTCCTATGTTAGCGTGAGTGGATGTTGCAGAGCACCAAATGCATCATATTGTTACTGTGTTAAATTACCAATGCAAGTGTTTCTCTCTCGCTAGTGCAGCCCTCCCCTCAGACACACACAGACATACACCCACCCACCCACCCGCTGACCCCTCCCTCTCAGCGCTGGTTGGTTGCCACGGCTACCGTGTCGCCACTCTTCCTCATGTTGCTATGAGACTCGGACCGACAGACCTGAGCTGAATGACAATGTGTCTGTGGCTCTGGCAAAAGGCCCACAACAACCAATAAGAGACAGTCTAGACAAACACTTCCTAATCTGGGGTCTGGGGACCTCCGGGGTGATTGTTTGGGTTTGCAGGAGCCTTTGCAGCCAAACGAGGTGCAGTTTATTAACGCCTTAGTATTAGTTTTATTAAATTATTACTCCAGCACCGTTTTGTAAATTATTGCGTGATTGATATCTGTGCTTGATTAAGACAGGAGTGCTCTTGTTGAACGAGGAGGAATCAAAATGAATGCTTGGATTAAAATTTTACAGTAAAATAGAGGTAGTTAGAGCTATCGTCGTCAATATATATCAATATATATTCTACATATATATAGACAGTGGGCTGCTGACCATGAAAAAAGCTCCTCACATAATCAGAAGAATTTCACCAAAGCTTTTCAGCCTCCTTTAGCTCACTGTTTTGGTTTTTAGACCCTCAGTCACTCCATTTCCAGCCACACAGACACAAGTCATCTCCCTGTCTCGGTATGTATATTAATATGCAATCTTGGTTTTCTAATCATCTCTCATGCTTTGATATAATGACTGAAAATCACTCTAATTTCCCCACAAGGGCTATCGAAGTTTAATCTTATTCACAGAGTAAAAGGACATAACAGATAAAGTGAATACCGTTTTGGGAGCTTCTTCTTTGCTTCTTCCGCATTTGAACCTCAGAACTATAGAAACTCCCAACCATTATTCAATTAACTGATCGGCTTTAAAAAACAGCAGATTAAAGAACAGCCGTTGTATTATTCTATTAATTTATCACGAGAAAATGCAAAATGTTCTCCCATTCCTGTTAACCCTACAGTTTTAATCAAAAATGGACTGATAATGAGATTAATCATTAAATGCAGCCCTAAGGGGAAAGCGCGCTCTCCATAAATGATTTCATGCTGGTTTGGTTTGATATTACTTTTATTTCTACCCCAAACATAGATTTGATTTGCCAAAGGCGAGTCGTTCCACTGTCATATACATATTTTACAAACTACATAATACAACAAAGAAGAAAAGTACTTGTGTTGCTAATCCTCTAATAAAGCAAAAATAAGGGAATGAAGAAATAAATGCAAGAAACATATTGCTTTTATATCAGCTATGATATCAAAATCAGTTCTGTAGTATGTACAGGACATACACAGTGGTTTCTCCCTGACCCACGGTGTACAACTAAAATAAATAAATATAATAAATAAAGTCCAGGTTAAAACAGAGAGCTATGAGATTATGGGTAAAGAAAAAAGAATCAAGAATATGCATTTCACAGGATATATGATCCTTTTAAAGCCTGAGCCAAGAGATAATCGCCTGAAAATTCATATTTTCTGAAAATGGAGTTTTTATTGAGCCTTCTGACAAATTCAAAAATCTAAATAAATAAATAAATATTAATTTGCATGTATGAGTTTTAATTAATGAGGTTCATAAAAATGTGAGGGTCATAAATGTTATGTTATTATGATAAACATGTTAGAATATCAAGTAAAAGATCCAAGTAGAAATTATACATCACTAAAATTGTTGTATCTGAAGTTGTATATGAAGACATTGTTACCAGTTTTATTTGTTGTGGTGCATTAATTTTGTGATGGCTAAATGTTCAAATACAGTGGGATGAAGACTTTAAAAAGGCAAATCTTTTATGTGTGGCTTTTTTCCTGCCTGGTTTAAATGGGAGTAAAAGAAAATAAACCAAGTAAGCCAAACTATTATTTGAAGGACTGAATTTCAGAGTTGATAACAAATATATAGCACTTTGGTTCAACAAGCAGAGCCTCCTGATATGTCATCTGCAATTATTCTATGAGTCTTTTTAGTGTTTTTGTCATACCTCCGTCCATTCACCCCCAATAGGTAACAGCAGATGGCCCCGCCCCTCCCTGAGCCAGGTTGTGCCGGAGGTTTATAGCTGTGAAAAAGGGAGTTTTTCCTTCCCACTGTTGCCAAGTGTTTGCTCATAGGGGTCATCTGATGGTTGGGTTTTTCTCTGTATTATTGTACCTTGCAATATAAAGCGTCTTGAGGCGATTGCTGTTGTGATTTGGTGCTATAAAAATAAAACTGAATTGAATTGAGTCTGAAAACCCCCAGAAAAGAGTAACGTTTCATCCCAGCCTGGCTTTTATTCGTACTCGGCAGTGCAAGCGCACACCGGGGAGAGACGATTTTTCTCCCCGTAAGAATAACACCTTGTCTCTAGGCTGAAATATGCTCCGCTGGAGGCGCCCGCATCCATGGAAAAGAGTTTTGACACATAACAGCAGAGCTGATGTGGGTGGGGAGGTGAGATCTTTGGGGCTTTGTGTCACCGGAATCTATCTGCTTTTTCTTTTTATCTGTTTAGTTTGCTGTCGGTGCACATAGCCAGAGCGTCAGGGGAGAACGAGAATGACACGGGTTAGAGCAGTACATCATTCAGGCGGTGCTGTGCGTCTACTCTTTGTCTGCGGCTGGTCAATATCGGGTTTTTCTTTCTTTGGTTGTTCCTTTTTTTTCCTACAGAATCTGTTGCAAGAAAATAACGCCAGATCAAGCATAAGCAATAAGTCGAAAAGGGACAATTTGTGAGGAAGTGAGACTTTACAGGTAATAAACTTTATTAAAGTCTCACGCAGACAATAGCAGCAAATATACAGTGCAAAGTAGTATCTATACATAAAGCACACATAATAGAAAACCGTATTAAGCTTGAAATGAGAGAACAAGACAGTTAAACCATAGAAATGCAGGCAGTATAACATTTATTGCAATTTTATTGGAATTTACTGCTCTAAAGTTTTCACATTTGCCCACATTCACAACTATATACACAGAGACATCTCGGTAGACTCTCATTAAAAACTTTTTCTTTTTCCCTTTTAAACCGAAAGCAAATATAACACCACTGTAAATTAAGTTTTCTGTAACAGTGATGCATACATATACTATGTGTGCAGCTATTTCGTCAGTTCGTTTATTTTATTCTGATACCATTTCAGTTCAGAATTTGGTTTAATAGTGTAGAAAACATAAATATTTCATGAGTTCAGCACTGTGAAAGAAAACGTGGCTCACAAACTGTGGTAAAGTAATGTGATCGATATTTTCTTATGTCTCTGTCTCCCTCAGGAACTGTTCACGGCGGAGTGCAAGTTTAAGGAGTCGGTGTTCGAGAACTACTATGTTATCTACAGCTCGATGCTCTACAGGCAGAAAGAGTCGGGTCGGGCCTGGTTTCTTGGCCTCAATAAAGAGGGACAGGTCATGAAGGGCAACAGGGTCAAAAAGACCAAACCAGCAGCACATTTCCTGCCTAAACCCATAGAAGGTAACAAACTGGGCTTTTTATTTTCACTTTATATATGTATACATAGACATATATCCTCTGTCTCTCTTCACGCTGTCCTTCTGCTTTTCCTTTGCTCCTCCCCTGCAGTTGCAATGTACCGAGAGCCTTCGTTACACGATGTAGGAGAGGCAGTTCCTAAACTGGTCGGGTGCCCGCCATCCAAAAGCACAACCACTGAACCGGTAGTCATGAATGGCGGCAAACCAGTCAACAAACCCGACAAGGAGGCGACATAACCCCGCTCCCTGTTTTCACCTCGCCTGGCTGACGGGAGGCCAGGAGAAGCCACAAACTCGCCCCCACCCCCACTGCTGCGCTCTCCAAAAAAACAAAAACTGCAACAAAAAAGGTAACAAAACGAACAACAGTGGGACCACACGTCCAGCCTCACCAGGGGGGCCCGTAGAGACCACGCTGCAGTTGACGGCGGGGGGAAAAGGGGAGAAGGAAGACAGTAAAATCAGGCTGATGTCTGACTGATATTTCTGAACGAGGACAGTAGCATGTCCTCATCGTATGGCAGAAAGCAGGACTTACAATCTAAACAAAACAAACAGAAATCTGAAAAAAATGACGTCCTCATCGGTATTTTTCTGTGACAATCTGTAAGAATGAGGCTGTCGTCGTCCCCGCACCCTCTTTTTCCTTTTCTGTTTTTTCCTTTGCCTGGTTCGCTTGCTTGCTGGTGGCCACAGACACACATGCACGCAGCGCAGCCTCCCCACAGAAATCGACCACGCGTTCGGGTTCGATCTTTGAGTAAATAAGGAACAGATTAAAAGCATCAGCAAACATTGGGCGAAGAGAACACCTTAAACCAAACACTGATGATTCAGAGGACGCTTAGTCATCGATCAATTAAGATTTGGCACAGGACATTCTGTACTAAGCACACAGGGACATGTGCTTGGAAATTGCCGAATGCACTAAATACAAGGTAAACGCACCGGTTCACCTGTCCCTACTTTTGATCACATAATAAAGAGAGACTTGTCATTTATGACCACATAACTTAAAGCATGTTTGACTTCTCAGTATTCTTTTACTCTCTGTTTCTCAGTTATTATTCTAAACAAACAAAGCACTAGTGATTTTTGAGCTACACTGCTGTACAGACGTAAATCGGATTTGAGTTTCTACCTCTGTGTCTTACACCCCCACCCCTTTCTGTTGTTTTGGTTCCTTTACAAATGCTATGATTTCCACATCGCTGACATAAGTGCAGCTCAGGAGAGGAGGAGGTCGGCTGATAAATGAAGAGTTTAGGCATCGAGTTGCTCAAATCAGCATGTAGCTGAGTATTGAAAGGAGAACGATTTACACAAATTCCTTGTTTGTAGCAGCACAGAGAGTATTGGAGGCATGCTGGTGTCTAAGCAGCATGGTAGCAGTCAGTGTTTACATAGAGTAGCAGATATTCTAGACTGGTCGGATGGCGCTATAAGCCTGGTAGAACTTTTATTTTTATTTTATTTTTCAATTGCCTTCCCATGTACTTGAAAACAAAAGCAGGAATTAGGAATACTGAACAGGGTAACTGATGTTAAAGCCACTGTGTGTAGAACTTGAACATCTCATGCTTGACTACCCCGGTGTGTCGGAACCAAGGCCAGGTCTAGATCAGGAAGTGTTGCCAAAAGCCAGTAAAAATTATGGATGTAGCTTCTGGGTCTGAAAAACGAAGCAAACGCAGAAGTGCCTTAGAAACCTGTACTCTTTTTAATGGCCAGCAGGGGGCAACTCGTCTGGTTGCAAAACGACTTCTGGCTGTATAGAAATCTACAGGAAAACAGGCCCTGGCTTTCTTGGTCTGTGACCCCTGTAAACACTTACCTGATGACTTTATGTGCTTTCAGGTCACGCTAAATAAAACACCATTTTCCATTTTGTCAATTATGGTCATTTCTAGAGTTAGGATGATTACCCTGATCAGCTCATTGGCTAACAGCTGGTGATTGCCAAGTCACTAGCCAGTGAGCAACTGATCCAGTAAACAACAGCCAGATCTGCGCCTTGTTGTCACCAAGATGCAGTGACGGTAAAAACATTCAGCTTGAGGCTTTAAAGCAAGACTTTACTGAGCATTGGGGGACGTAACAGTAGCTAAGTCCGTCTTTTATACTGGCTTTGGTATTGCCAAGGGTCTTTTGCATTAGTCGAACATTTAGATTCTTCCGAGAATTTAACAAAAACGCACTGTGAAGTTGGTTCAATGAAAAAAATTGCTAAACACAAATTATAAACAATGATACAAGTGTACTATCAGCTAAGTATACTGCAAGGGTCCGCTTAAGCCCAAGTGACAGACTTCTGCCATCAAAGGGTGAATATGAGGCTCTGCGTTATAATGAACTCGTTCAGGGTTTTCTTTATTATCTTTTTTCATTGTGATTTTAAAAAAATAACCTAAACTGTAGAATTATAACAGTGAGTCAGTAAACAATTATTTAGAGTTATTAAACACATTTTAAAACCTCTCAACTCACACAAACAGAAATTAGGCACAACAAATCAGCCACTTGAGTTTTAGTCATAATAGCATTAGCGGGTCCTCTTCAGTGTGCCAGCTTTAGTTTCATAACAGATTGTGTCTGGTCCAAGTACAAGGACTTCAAGGTTGCAAAAGGTTCAGTCATCATAAAATAAAAATTCTTGTTATCAAAAAAAAAAAATGGCCCTGAAATTCATATTAGTCACTAGTTACCTCTGCCTCAATGTTTAAGTGCCATTGTGGCTGAGTCCAGAAGTTTATTGGTTTTTAAACATCAAGAGCCACAAAATAACTCTGGGCTGTGTGATGAATGGGCTGGGAAAGAAGATGATGTTTGTGAAATGTCGGGCCGACAGTAATTACACGAACGAAGCTAAAACGAGGCACTTATAATTAAAAGTAAGAAAAAAACCTCACAAGTAATTTAGCCTACGATATGTTTTATAAGGCTTATAGTGTAATCTTTGTAATGTAAACTCGTTATCCGAGAGCTAACAGATTCCAAATAAATGTGGTGGAATAAGGAGAAGAAGATTTTTCTCTGAAATGTTTAAAGTTAAGGTTATTTCCAGCTTTATTTTTTTTAGCTTTGCATGAAATACTGTTCAAAATAATGCTTATTTGCTGCCCTTTAGTTAATCCAGTGTCTGAAGGCAGTTGTTTTAGCTCCTCCTTTAAGCCAACTTCCTTCTGATTGGCTGCCCCTCGTTTACTGGTTCCAGAGCTGTGCGCCTGAGTTTTTGACTCCTGCGTACACTAACTTATTTATTTGAAGCTCCGACCGTGTTCGATGTGAACATACTCCACTGTAACAGCATTTGAATATAACAGATTATAAGGAAAAGCATGATCGGTTCCCTTTAAGTCTATTAAAATATGCAGCATGTGTTTACCTTCCACCTCTGGTTGCAGATCTGTGTGTCAACGCTGGATGTGTGAAAATCCGAGCAAACTGCCTATCAGCGCTGCATAATCAGGCAGGAGAAATGTTTGTTTTTGGCTGTTACATTTACACACAGTGGCTTTAAATCAGCCTGCGCAATGGCCTTCAGAAATCTGTGTAGTTTACTTAAAGTGTGGGAAAAAAGGTAGTTTCTTTAGAAGACAATAAAACCCCCCACCAAACAGCATGCATCAATCCCAGCGTTGAATAAAGCGGTTGTAAAAATCGAAACACTCGAGAACGACAGTACAAGGTAGAAAATCAAAGAGATCAAACCAAATAGATTCCCCCGCTTCGCCCTCTCACTGTGACTGTCAACATGGCGCCAGTCTGTTCTGGGCCTGAATCCTGTTCAGGCTGCCAGCCTTTCTGTTTACTCGTCTTTCTTGTGACGGCAACACTAGATGCCAATTAACTCCTCGAGAAGTTACACTAAGTAGTTGGTCACATCGCTGAGATCCAACACTTCAAATTAGCGTTCAGTGACAATGAGGCATGCAAATGAATATCTTCTGCGAGGCTCAGGATTGCAGTGCGTCTGCTTTTAATCAATGAAAACAGACACTGTGCTCTCTCTCCCTGTTGCGTTGAGTCCCAGTTTTTTGGGGGGAACAAGCGCTTTGCACGTTAATCACGCGACTGAACCACTGTTCAGCAGCCTGCCGACACGAACCAAGCTCAATACCTACATCAAACGAGCGCTGGCCCCGAATCTGCGGCCTCAGCAACAGGTATGTGTCGCCATAGCGGACGAAACGCAGAGCTGGTGTAAAAGTCGTCTCGCTGCGTTGTGCAGAAGATCCCCTCTGTGACTGAAGAGACTGTGAAAAACACTAGACAGCTCACAGTGTTTCTAATTTTCAGATTTTTCTTTCCTCACATACGCCACGTTTTTTCTCTCCTTCCCTGATCTCATTAGCTGTTGCCTTCATGTTCCAGTATGTGTGGCTGACCAGCGTTACATAAACTTATCCAGTCTATGTGGTGATGCAGGTGTAATTTCTCAGCCCTTAAATGCTGTTTTGAAAGAAAAACATTAGTTAAAAAAAAAGAAGTCTTATTGAGCCAAATGAAAAAAGAGAGAGATGTTTCTTTGTCATGTCGTGTTTCAAACTGTAATCTTGATACTGAAAATCTGCAAGTACATGTGCAGGTTATGAGGTAAAAAATATATATACATTATATATATATATATATATATATAGCTAGCTAAATGAGTGCCTCTCATTCATCTCCAGCTAAGAGAGCTGTGAGCTTGCAGGGCGGCTGTAGATTTGTGTTAAACCCTCAGCCCTCCTGGAATTCGCCAAGGTTTACTGAAGATTTCCCCAAATTCTCAGAGTGGTTTGATTCCAGCTCTGCTCTGCCTGACGTTACTTTGGATATTGTTGATAAGGAAGACGTCTTTGACTGGTGTTGTGCTCGTCTCACATCGAAGAAACGTGGATGTATCGTTTATTAACTACTCGTCGTGTCACACTAGGGGTTAGTAATAAAAAAAAAAAGGTTTAAAAAAAGAATAAAAATAAACCCTGACAATCAGGTCTGTGAACTCCCTTTTTTATTTCTTAATGTGTCCGGTGTTGCCTGTGTCAAAGCAGAACCTTTTTAATGGCGCTATAGAGGACGATGTTTTTGTACTTAACAACCATTAGGAGATACAACTGGTAACAAGGCTCCAGGACAGCAGCTGCTTTTCATTGAATTATTGTCAAGCGACTAATTTGCGCTTCGCTGCTGGCAGAGGGGAAAAAGATCGACTTAGAGAGGGAACCGAACCTTCCTCTATTCAGAGAGCTTGTTAGGTTACCAGCAGGGGTCCCATCCTGTGAAAGCAGCTATTAAAGATCTACGGGACATGCTCAAGAATTAATGATGGCTGAGGCCACCGAAAAATGGCCCGGTTTCCTGGCTACTGACCAAATATAGAGCTTCAATAGTGTTTCCAGGCTGGTAATCACAGCTCCTGGTTCAAACAACGAAGGCACAATTACTGTCAGCTTCTCAGTGAGAGATTCCTCTCCACCGGGTGGGTAGCCGTGTAGCGGGGCTACAGTCACGAAACGTCTAGCAGGCGTCTCAGCACAGGAAGAGAGTATCTGATTTAATTAGAAGCGAGCAATCGCGACAGCCCGGGTCATTTTTAATTTCCACGTACCAGTACCGCTCGTGTTCTTGTGGCAGGTACACATGTAGCCATCTTACTTTGTCCTCTGTGAACTGTAGCTTCTGGAAAAAAACAAAACAAGACGAGACATAGCAGGGCAAAAAAGAAAAAAATGCTTTTGTGACTCGACCACTGCGGTGCAGGTGCACTTTAGAGACACAGGAACATGTAATGGCTAGCACTGTACTCCTGATGTAGCCTGTCTCCCTCAGGTTTCTTTTTTTCTGTTCTACTTTATTCCTCTTACAAAAGACTGCCTTATTACATCTGAATCTGTAACGAGACAGTAAACGCGCTCTCCTCCCAGCTGTTTCTTTCTCTGAACACTCTCATCCCACACACGCAGCAGATAGTCACTCCTCATCCTATTTTACTTTTCAATTATCCTTTGATCCCCAATCTTCTGTTCACTGTAACTATGCTAGCTTTCGCTCTCTGCTCGTCTTGTAATCATGCAGCCAGAGAACTTATCCCTCCACAACCACCCCCCCCAATTCCTGGTCCTCCTCCACCCTCCCCAGTCTTTCTCACTCTCTCTGTTTGGACAGTTTCTCCACCTGTTGCATGGTTTTCAAAAGAGGAAAGACGATGGGGGCTAATGCATGTGGTTATATAGGAAATGTGCTCTCGAAACAAAACAAACATTTACAGCGTAGCACCGGTGAAGCATTGCCTCTGGCTCATCCCTGCCGTCGGTTAGCACTGGTCATTTATTAAGTATTATAGGATCAGTTTCCAGTGGCATTAGAGACGACTCACAAAGAAATATTGTTTTGTTTTTTTTAAACACTATCCATCATTGCAATTTCACTAATATTGTTACACTAATGCAAGTCTTAGTCTTAATACTTTAAGCAGGCCATCAATATTTAATTCAATGCCTGAGAGTAAGAAATGTTACAGTTGTGACATGAAAATAAGATTGTTGAATGAGTGCCTTTGCTTTTAATAGCGATGGCAGATTAGAGATTAGGTTGTTTTAGTTAAACTGTTCCCCCTATTCCTAAAACACAGTAATCTTCTGTGACTCGAAAATAGCAAAGCCAGAATTGACTCAGAAGATTTTCTTCCTCACTCAGTGGCTGGATTGTGGTGTGTGAGTATACTCAGAGGCCAGGCTCTAAAAAACACCTTTCTTAGTCAGAATATATCATCTCTATGTTACCTGGCACCCAGCTGGTGCTGCTTTTTCTGAAGTCACAAAGACAACAGCTTTTCATGCAGTTACATTCTTTTCATGCAGTTAGTTATTTTCTTTTTACTTTTTTAAATCAAATAAAACATATTTTATGAGCCAATTAGTGACTAAACTACCCAGGCTTTTCCCACTGATAGCCTTGAAACAGCAAGAGCGTGTATATACACTTACTAAGTTGAACAGATGTAACTCACATAAAAGCAAAGTTAAGATGAAGAATAACAAAACCACAGCCGGTTGTATCTCCCCAGTGCAAGCCATGCAGGCTATGAGCCAAAAGCAAAGTGTAGCTCGTGCTAACTTTAAAGGAGATTCCTCTGTCTGTCAGTAAATGTACAGTTACCTTTACATATATAAATATATATATATATATATGTATAAATATATCTTATGCAAACAGAGTTTGTCTGCACTGTACAGTTTGTGTCCAATCCATTGTATACACAATGAAAACAAAGATATTGAATAAAGGATTTATAGAAAGGAAGCGTGACTGGGCTGATTCATTGATTGATTTTAAATGCTTTGATTGATTTCTCACATTTCAGTCCACTGTGTTTACATTCATTTATAAAAGCCCCTTAATACTGGGGAGTGATCGATACACCACCACTGCGATATTTTTTTAGAATGGCAATGTTGTATGAATACTTGGGACACCAATTATCTGTATTTTTATTTAATAAATTAGAATACTACAAACAAGAGGGGTCCACCATCCTCAGGTAACGTAAACCATCAAACGCTGGAAACACTTAGCTTGACAAAGCAGTCTGCTAATTCAGCACAGAAGTATAAACAGGACAGCAATCTCTACAAAAAGTAAACAAATAAATAAACCAGTGGTCATTGTAATTATATACATACAACCAATTGCAACTCATTTGGACTACATGGTTGCCTGGAGCTTGAGGCGATTGCACAGGTCGCCTAAAATGAGGCAACCTTTCTGCAACCAGTTGCAGTCTGACTTGGGCTGACTGCAATCGCTCGCAAAGAGTTTTTCAAATGTCTATTTTATAAATGCAGACAGATTGCCAACATGTTGACATCAGTCTGAATGAATCCTTGTCTATGAACACAACTCGAGGGGACTCGACTCAACTGTTTGTATTCTGGTTATGGTCATGTGAAATAGGAAGGTTGCTGAGTGCAAATGTAATAGTTAAATGTGAATTTCTGTGTGTGGAGACAACAACAGATACGAGTTTTGAGTTAATTGCTGAATTATCAGAAACAGATTGCATGTAATTGCCAACTTGACACATTCAATCACAGACTGACTGTGTTATGGCAACATTTACAGCAGGTTTTACTAACAGTCTCATTTTTCAGCCAAAAAATAAGTGAAGTGAGATAACGTTCTTATTGGATAAAACACATATTGGTGAAGTTTACCTTTGAGGACATTTTTTTGTAGGATATTGAAAAAAAATTTAAAATTGCAGTAATATTTTATTGTGACTGTCTGATGATTCCCACCTTCATCTAGAAGAATGTGAAAATACAAAAGCCTGTTTTACATCATGTCTGAACTAAAATTCTCCTGCAAAACTGCCTGTTTCACTTTTTTTTTTTTTTTATTATTATAAACGCTTGGTCTCTGGTGCTCAGCCTGATGCAAATGCTTCAGATGCAATGCTTTCAGACCAGAAAACACTGGCTCATTCAAAATACATCGATTCGGAGGTGTGGGACCGGCCTAGACGTCAGTATGTGTGAATACTTTTGAGTCATCATCATGAAAGTAGGATGTGGAGTACGCAGACATCGCAGAACACCTGCCGCCACCTCAATTCTGTTGTTGTTCCCCGAATTTCATTAAGCTGTGATCAGTAAATGTCAGAAGAAGCGGTTTTTCTCCTTTACGCAAACCAGTCTCGTTTTTTTTTTGAGAAAAAAGGAAAACGAGACAAAAAGAACGTCTAGCACGAGAATTTGAATTTGCTACAAACCTATAATTAATTAAATGACCTCAAACAAATAAACCCAGAGCCTTGGGGGCTACTTGCTTCCTGGCTGCCAGATCAGCCTTGGAGACACACACACACACACACACACACACACACACACACACACACACACACACACACACACACACACACACAGAATTACCATCACTCAGTTTCTACAATGCAGACTTTAATGGAAGTACCACTGAAGTGCTCCACTGTCAGACAGATAGCTGGAAAGACAGATAGACACAGACAGATACTGCAGGTTGACAGATATAACACACACACTCACGTTGCATCACCTGCCTCCTCTAAATAGCAGATGAACAAGCAAATACTGTAATTAAGTGGATATAATTATAATTTGCATATGTAAATGTAATGTAAATGAAGTGTTCTCTGAAGAATAACACGGTGCTTAATTAGGGGTTAGCTCTCCAGCTTTAACTATAGCATTAAAAAACTGCAACTTCAGCTCTCCTTCAAGCTGAAACTCGTTCTAATTCCACGCAAGTTTCTTTTTAGAACTATTATTAAGACTCTGGACTTAATAATATTTCTTCCATCACACCATAGTTATTTATTTATTTTTTTTAGGCATTTTGTTGCACTATCTGGAATATTCTCATGCGCGCAGTGACATTGAGGCTTTCTTTCGTGGTGAAATCAGAGGCCCCCTGCATAAATTTAGGCTTTGACTTCCGTGCTTTCATGGTACCGCACTGTGTAATTCATCACTCTGCAGATAAATTCAATTAGACTAGTTAAATATGAGCAAAGCGATAGTAAGATCAGATTTAGCTGCTCGTTTGGATTTCTTCCATCTTCATGTATCTGTAAGCGTGGACCTCAGCATGGAGCGTTTTATCTTGTGAGGACGAGATAACATATCCTGCTTTATTGATATTACCTTACCTGGAGGAAGTGTCGTCTGCATTCTGGAAACATCCATCTTCTTCTTTTTCGCGTTTATCGTGGATGAAGTTGATGATGAGGCCTAGATATATATAAACAAGGGTTTTGATCATTATACCATTCAGTTTATTTATGAAGCTCGTGCTTGTTTTTAAGCGTTAGTTCTGAAAATATTAAGTGACAACAATGTGGAAAAAAGCCAACAAAGAACCCGCCAAACACTACGATTCCTTGGATGGCTATTTAGGTTCCCACAGCCTCTCATGCTAAAATTCTCAACTCTGAAGCAGCAACAAAGATGTTTGCAGACTGGTAGGAAAATAGAGTTTGGCCCCTGTAGCTAATTTCTCCTTTAATGAAAAATATCTATAAACTTCCTTGTGACTATTTAAAGTGGTCTTGATGTTATCATAGCAGATTATCTGATTATCTGAAAGTGGTGAAAAAAGAAAGCTATCTGGCACTTCCGTTGATCCATCTATTGTGAAACCTTCCACTGTGACTATCAGAACTGGTTCTAGGAATAGTAAGCGAAATTACACAAGGGCTGCAATCAGTGGCAACAGGCCTGATGGAGTGATGAATCCAAATTGAAAGGTTTTGGTTAAAATTGTCTTCAATATGTACATAATATCACAACAGTGTCTACAGCAATCTCTAAAGCATGGTGGAGACTAAATCATGGTTTGTGCTGCATTTCAGCCTTTGGTGTTGGAGATCTTATCAAAGATCAAGAGATCAAAGGATCAAGCACCAGCTTATTTTGTCAGCATGACAATGATCTCAATCATGGATTGGCCTCCCCAGAGCCTGGACCTCAACATCACTGAAGCAGTGTGGGATCATGTTAAAAGGGAATAGAACAAAGGGCAGAAACATCCAAAGAAGAGCTTTGAATGTCCTTCAAGAAGCCCTAAGATTGTTTACAGATATGACAACCTCTGTTTTTGCCTTATATACTGTATTTCCACATATAGTTAGCCCTAGTTCCCATTTTTCTAGCAAAATATGAAGAAATGAGGGGCGTGTGAAGCATTTTACACAGAATTGTCTAGCCCCTTTAAATTGTATTAATACTTAGGTTAAAGGTTTGGTAACTGTGAGTGACATGTATATAAAAAGCTTTTGATACGTTACAACATTCTATTTTGATTTCTAAATTGTATAATTATGGTGTGAGAGGAGTGGCATTGACTTGGTTAAGGAGTTATTTTGGCAATATGTACATTATCTTGGTAATACCTCTGAAAGATTGAAGATTGTATTTGGCGTTCCTCAAGTTTCTATTTTGGGACCGAAACTTTTAAATTTATATATTAATGATATCTGTGACGTATCAAAAAGGTAAATTCTGTTTTATTTGCAGATGACACACATTTTTATTGCTCTGGAGAGAATTTGAAAGATTTGGTTGAAATTATGACTTCTGAGATGTTAAGATTAAAAATATGGTTTGATGTAAATAAATTATCTTTGAATCTGACAAAAACGAAATTCATGATATTTGGCAATCGTGTAAAGGAGGATGAAGTCATTATGTCCATTGATGGAGAATTGATTGATAGAGTTACTGAATTTCGTTTTTTGGGTGTAATAGTCGATGAAAATTTGACGTGGAAATCACATATTGAGTATATTAGAAAGAAGATGGTTAAAAACATTTATATTTTGGGAAATGTAAGAGATTTATTAGACTATAAAACAATGCGCATTTTATATTTCTCATTGTTTTTCTCATATTTTAGTTACTGTATTAAAGTCTGGGGGAATACATATGAGAATACTATAAAACCTCTAAACTTATTAAAGAAGAAAGTGATACGAATGATTCATAATGTTAAATATAGAGAAAAACAAATAAATTATTTATAAAATCGAAATGATTAAAATTAGGAGATTTAGTGAAATTATGGACACTATTAATTATGTTTAAGGCTAAAAATAATATTTTGCCCTTTAAGTTACAAAGAGTATTTTTATTGTGCTCAGGGGGAGAAGATAGCAGAAGGAAATTTTATTTTAAGCATCAGCTAGCTAGGACTACACAAAGATTGATGAGGTTAGGGGTATACGACTGTGGAACTCACTTCATTATAATTTAAAGAATTGTATAAATTTACATTGTTTTAAAAAGTGTTACATGCTTAAAACGATAACTCAATATGAAGAATGTGAATGAAATTGGAGTTCATTGAAAAAGGATCCATTATAATTTTTTGTTTTATTTATTTTAATTTTATTTTTCTCCTTGTTACTATGTGGAGTGGTATATTCTGATTGTAAATTTGTTGTTTGGTTTAGGTTAGGACCGGAGATAAATGTTAATGTTAGTTTGTTCCCTGATTTTTGGTGCCTACTTGTAATATAAATTGGATTGTAGATAGGGGGCAGGGTTTAATAAGAATATTTTCTTCTTCCTGCTCCTTTTCACACATGGTTGTAGTGCTTTTTGATAGAAAGTGTGGTTGGTTTGTTTGAATTGTTGTACCAAGTGTGAAATAAATAAAGAAATGAAATGAAATGAAATGAAAAGATGCTTAAATTTAAAAGTTTTAGCACATGTTTAGACATATACAAATAAATAGCTGAATGGATAAATTATGAGTGGACCCAATAAATGTGTCTCGACCCAACCCCCATGAAATCACGCTGGCCACCAGCTAAAGTAAAACTCCATTATTCACAAAGCAAAATGGCAGAGCAGTAATCTCTTATTAAAAAGCAGCCAATTATAGCCAGAAAGAAAAATGGCATTTTGTTATCACATAACACGAAATGTTTCGATTTCCCGTCCTTTTTGATTAATTTCATTAAAACAGCATCGAGTTGGGATTTTCGGTCTGTTATCTGCCTGCCACGCACACGCACACACCCCACACACGTGCAGGGATAGTATGCAGCAGTGTGTGTTTGAGGTGGCAATGAAAACTCACTTGAGAGCCTGTTTCTGTCTGCCTCATTATCATCAAAGACAACAGGCACTCCAGCACACACATACATACACACACAGACACACACACGCACACATACACATACAGGCGTGCGTCATAGACGGTTTCCATTGCAATCATGGCCACTTGAAGCTGCAATGCCCCTCTCCGCTGCCGCTGCCTGTCACGTGAAAACCTTGCATCCCCTAAGCTGTCAACAACTGTGAAACTGAGCAAAGGAGGGCAGCCCGGAGCTTTAACCCACAGTGTTTGTTTTCAGTTCCCCGGCACTGTTCTGCGGTAGGAATTTCCCGAGAACAGAGGAATGTGCGATCCATTAATTTCACTGAAATATGAAGTATGATAGAGCAACATTGTGAGGTTTTCACACAACAGCCGCATTATATAATGACAGTCTGTGGTTTCATTATATCCCCATGGCAACCAGGCTGCTGTCAGTCACTCTGAAAGGTTAAGATCAAACCCCATACTCTTTTTATCACCATTTGACTGATGTTGTTTTCTCTCCCTCTCTCTCTCACTCTCCGGGCTCTCTTTAGATTATCCCAGGACACAAAAACATCCCAGTGAGGCCCAGGATGATGATCATAATATATAACACACTGCTACTCATGTGTATTAATATCCAGATTCTTCGTTATATTTGAAAACCCAGTTTTCATTGACAATCTAAGCCTCCTCTGACCGAAAGCATATAGATCAAAGTCTTCAGAGTGGCACCTGTCATACAGTTGCTGTCACTCACTCTTGTCATCTCTTTGCTGCTCTTGCTCTTCCCCACTTCATTCCCCTTTTTTACCCATCTTTCTTCTCCTTCTCAGTCCTCCCTCTCTCTCTTCGTCTTCATAATAAGAAAAGGAAAGGAAAAGTTGATTGAAGAAAGAGAAAGAGGAGAGGATGGAATAATTCATCTCTCAGGTGATAAGTGACATTTGATGGACACACACACACACACACACATGCACGGAGCAGGGTAGGGTAGCATCCAGCCAAGCAAGCATGCTATCTGAATACTGATCAGCCAATCAGAGGCCATTTCTGCCGGGCACCAGAGATACTTGTTGGCAACCATGGCAACCGAGAAAGCATCATAGCTGAGAGGAAAAGAAGTGCAGCTGTGTGTGTGTGTGACAGTACATAATGTTAAAATGATCACTTCCACATTGTTTGTTATGAAACTTTCAAAGTTTAAACAGAAGCGCACATAAAAAAAATTTTGCAGGTGCAAGTGTTGCATTTGGAGGAGAAATTTATTTTGAGCGAAGAAAAGCTGAATTTGAGTGAACAAATTTCATTGCTGCGTACAAAAAATGTATTTCAGTGTTTGCTATTATACACACACACACACAATAGCAGCCCCTCTCGCTCAGTTTTTGCACTTTTGCAATGTGTTGCTTGCGCTCTCAACATTTCTGCCCGTGCGCGCTCAACTCTTTCTATACTCCGTTATATGTGTGCCACAAAACCAGCCAATCACAGACTTGGATGCCAAAAAATCAGATTGGCTGTTTTGGTCTCCAAACAGCTCGAAATGACGAAATGCAATATCCCAGAATCCATTTCGCCCAAAACTCAAACGAGGCAGTCAACACGGAACACAGAGGGGCGGAGTTTGAAATATTACTCTTTCTGGGTCACAAAATAAACTTTTAAGATATTTTCATGCGAGAATGGTGCTGTGTTAACTTCAAATATCTGCTCGATTTATCAAGACATCACATATTTGCATAAGTGCTCTAACGTTTTCGGAGAACCTGTTACCCACCAGCTGACCGGGTGGTCACTCGGGTTAAACATAATATATAAGGCTGAACTGACAAGAAATCAGCCGACTGCACCACCAGGTATTATAGGAAAAACCATAAAGCCTTTGAACAAAAACAATCGCTGTTGTGACAGTGATGTACACTGTCTTGTTGGTATATATGTATGATTTGTATCACCTTCATGTTTCCCTCTCACCACATATCCAAACCGATATCATGACCAGCAGCTTTTACAGCTGTGGCTCCAGCAAACATCAGCTGATACTAGAAAGTAATATTAAATAAATTCTAACATCAGCTGATCAAGCTTAAACATGCTGCTGTTGTTTAGCGCGACATCCGCTGGTTTCCTATTTTGGGCAAAGTGGGCGATAAACAAAGGAGAGAGATGATCAGCTGATCATTTCATGATTCAGTTTCATGATTGAAGTAGCAACAGGAGAGGGAGGGGAGAGAATGACAGAAGAAGAGGCAGCTGACAGTGTAAAGACAGAATAACTCCAGCTTTGTGTCTTTTTCCATTCTAGCTGAAGTCCGGGACAAATCACGTTCCTTTCCCCCTCAATACAGATGTGTTGTAATTGGTCCAGCCCAGAGCTGATCATGACCAATTGGCTAATCCACCACCTTTCATTGTTTATACCGTTACAAAGAACAAACAAACAAACATAAAAATGAAAAATCACCATCGGCCCACCGGGCAAATGAGCGGTATGCACAATGGCAGTCCAGCTATGCGGTCAGCTGGTGGGTAACAGGCATCTCCGAAAAGTTAGAGCACTTGTTCAAATATGTGATGTCTTGATAAATCGAGCAGATATTTGAAGTTAACACAGCACCATTCTCGCATGAAAATATCTTAAAAGTTTATTTTGTGACCCAGAAAGAGTAATATTTCAAACTCCGCCCCTCTGTGTTCCGTGTTGACTGCCTCGTTTGAGTTTTGGGCGAAATGGATTCTGGGATATTGCATTTCGTCATTTCGAGCTGATTGGAGACCAAAACAGCCAATCAGATTTTTTTGCATCCAAGTCTGTGATTGGCTGGTTTCGTGGCACACATATAAAGGTGTACCAGTGTTGCCTACTTAGTGACTTTGTCGCTATATTTAGCGAGTTTTCAGACCCCCTTAGCGACTTTTTTTTTAATAAAAAGCGACTAGCGACAAATCTGGCGACTTTTTCTGGTATTATTGGAGACTTATTTATGACGAGTTTTTAACGTGAAAACGCGTATCGCTCTTACGCTCAACAAGCAGTGGTGCTGCCATGGGCACCTCGCCGTGCCAAAGCGCTCACAGGTGGAGGATAGTCCTCCCCCAGTTCCTATCAGGGCAGGAGACGTTCACACACCTGTGTGTCCAAACGGCAAATGAATCGCGCATGGGCGAAGCCGCTGCTCCCGTACTGACTGTAACGCAGTCAGTTCTTCTTTTACTGTTGTGCTGTTTTGTGGATCACAAGATTTAAAACTACTTATAAACACACACTCTCACACACAAAGTAACTCCACCAGACTGCCAGGTCACTTTTGCCGGTCCAGGCCCGGATAAAGGAGCAGGGTTGGAATTGTGACAATAATTGCTAAAAGAAATTTAATTTGTAGTTCTAAATAAATTCTAACTGCATTTAGGACGTTGTTTACTAACTTTATGTCTCTTCCACGATGTTATTTCTCCCTCCAGCAAAGTAGGTTACAATTACATTAGCATGACCAATTATGCAAATTAGGCGATGACGTCATTTGGCGACTTCTAGCAACTTTTCGACAGCCAATAGCGATTTTCCTTACTGAGGAGTTGGCAACACTGCGGTGTACAGATAGATTTGAGCGCGCACGGGCAGAAATGTTGAGAGGGCGAGCAAACATTGCGAGCAAGCGCAAATGCAAAAAGTGAGCGGGAGGGGCTGCTATTGTTTGTGTGTGTGGATAATAGCAAACACTGAAATACATTTCTTGCACGCAGCAATGACTTTTGTTCACTCAAATTTAGCTTTTCTTCACTCAAAATAAATTTCTCCTCAAAATGCAACACTTGCAACTGCAATTTTTTTTACGTGCACTCAAACTTCTTTTACGTGCGCTCAGAATAGTGGCAAAAAAATAACGCCATACAGCTCCTCCACTCTCCTCTTCCCACTCTTTAGAAGTGCACGGTTACTTGTCAGCATCAAGCATTACTGCAACCGGAGCACCAAGGGGCAACTTGTGCCTGTTTGTGCTACACCAGCCACCTCAGAATGGCAGTGTTTTACGCCCCGGGATGAGAACGCGCTGTTACAATTTTAAAAGAAGGCAGTACGTCAAAGTGTTTTCAGTTCACTCTTTCCCAGAGGCATGTGTGACAGCTAGAAGCGCTCAGTTTGCGCTCCAGAATATTTGGTTTTGCCGCCTTTAAAAACCAAGTTCGACATCCCCAATCCACTGAGACCAATTTAGTTATTCAGCTGAATTTAAACCTAAAAATGATTTGAAGCACAATGAACTCATTTATTTGGAAATGCTGCTGCAGCTTTCTCCTGAAGAAAACTTCAGACTTTATTTCCACGTGACATCACTGCTCTCTGTGATTTGGTGCACGTGATCAAACCTGTTGCTGGCTTCAGTCTGGACAGGGGGTCACGCTTTGATGACTGCGAAACATCCCATTATCTGAGAGGCTCTGAAAGAGAGAAAAGAGAACAAAATTAAAGACAGAGAGAGCCTTTGTCTGGACTGCTTCGGCAATATTGTTCTCAACTGTCATGCAAATGAGGAGCAGTGGACTGAGGAAAACATTGGGGAAACGGACAGAGTGGGAGGGAGAGAGTTATTGAAATTTATTATTCCATATGGAAGCACCATTGTTCATCATTAAAAGGTAGATGTAACCCTGGAATGGCTAACGTTTATCCTCACTTTCCCACAGCATACCTAACAATGAAACGCACAGTAAAATGAGTGCAATTAAAACATGGCACTTCCTTTATGTGTCCCCCAGTATTTTTCACATTTGGAGATTATTATAGCACAGAACCGCTTCATGCACAAACAGCCTTATTTACTCATCCAATCCCCAAGATTTAGGTTTCTCTGCACACCCCATCCATGCTGGCAGAAACACTCTCTCACACAGCAGTGAGTCACAGGGAGGTTTTCACAGTAATCACGTCCACTTCAAGCCAATGCATCACTTATCATCTCTGTTGTGCTGCGTCGTGTTTAGCTTTGACCACTGAACACTACCCACTATTGTACTGCCAAACAGACAAACCACAAGCATATTTACCTTGAGAATTTGGAGGCACGAGCGGCGTCTTTCACCCGGCACTTGATTAGGATCAGCTTGGTCATGAACTGCATCCACTTTCAAAGGATGAACTGTAAGCCAGGTGGAAATTTGAAGGATTATTGAGTGGAATGTTATCCTTCCTTTAACCCTCAGTTGTAATATCCTCGGATTAACGTTTAACAAGTGTTTCTTTGAATCTTTTGGATTAGCCACAAAGCCCGAGTAGTCAGAGTCTGTCCTTACTACACAAAAAGCAGCACGTATAAAAAGAACTGTGTTTAAATTTATCCGAAAAGAACATCCAACAATGTAGTTTTCTTTTTTCTTCAACTGATTGCTTTTTAGGTCAAAAGTGAACCAAATCTCTCACTACAAAAGCACCAGTACCCAGTTGGATTAACACTATTACAGTTTTTTACAGACGCTAGGACACATTTCTCAATACTTAGGTCACTTTTGCAAAACTCTTCACACAATTCTCCTAACTGACCCTCAGCTTGGCAAAGCAGTTCATTCCACATTCAAAATGCACTACAACTACCAAAACACTTCATTCAGGTCTCAAATAAAAACATTCCTCCAGAACACTAGCAAAGGTTGACAGCCGACAAACACACTTTGTCACCCACAAAACAATGACCTAAAAAACACTAACAACATGTAGCATGACACAGTGTTTTCCTGTGTAAAACAAGGACACATCTCTGTTTATAATTTCAATATATGTTACTGGAATGAATCAGACATCATGTATTTATGTTTATGTATTTTTATTTTTTTGCACTAAGTAATCCCAAAATACAAGAATTCGTATACACACCATCCACTGATACACATACAATAGTAATGCTAATCTACTCGGTCTTCCCTATTTGGCCACAGATTCTCATCCACATCACATCTTATGTCATCTAGGGTAATACACCTAGGAAAGAATCTTCTGGCCTGCCAGAATTGAAGGAGTTGAAAAATTGAAGGAGTAACACCTGTGTAGATGTTCATCTACAATGAGAATCAGCTGTGGCTGGTTAAACTGCATTGTTAGATTTAAAATATGTTTCAATAAAATATTGCCGTTGGATTTTGCTGTCTTTTCAAGTTTTGCATTGTGTTATTGTTTTGACCATGAGTTTAACAGTTTTGAAAACAGTATGTAAGTACATGCAAAGTGTCCTGTACGTACAAAGGTTTTTGGCAGTTGTTGTGTCTGAGTGAGAAGATGATTCATGTAATTTGAGAGATGTAGTCATTGAATGCATTTTGTGCCAAAACAATGATAACTGGTCCTCAGTTTAGCCCACATAGACTTCTGTTGTGCTCACTGTGTGAGGAGTTTTGCAAACGTGACCTAAGTATTGAGAAATGTGTCCTAGCGTCTGTAAAAAACTGTAATTTTGTAAGAGGAAGACTGTTCTAGCTTTAGCTTCAAAGAGGTTCAGAGAAGATTAGAAGAAGAAGATTATTTAACCTATTCACGACTTTTTCTGGCCTTCTGGTTTAAAGTAGAATTACCTTAAACCTACATTTCTTCTAATGCCAGCAGGGGGCGACACAGAACAAGTCCAACTGTATATGGGAAAACTGCCCTACTTGTTCATGGTCGGCTCAATGATTGCATGGTGTCCAGGTTCTTTGGAGTCCAAAACAAGCCCAAATCATTGCTGCTCCACCACCGTGTCTGACAGTTGTTTTGAGGTGTTTGTGCTGATATGCTGCTTAGTTTTCTCCAAACACGCCACTGTGGATTATGGCCAAACACCTCAACTTTGATCTCATCTGTCCAAAGGACATTGTTCCAGAACTTCATAAGTCTACGCTGTGTTCTTTTCAGAGAGAAGGGATTTTTTTTTCCAGCAACCCTTCGAAACAAGCCATACTTGCTTAGGCTTTTGTTATTTTCACTGTCATGAACTTTATCATTTAACATGCTAACTAAGGCCTGTAGAGTCTGAGATGTAGCTCTGACTGCAGGGTTTAGCCCACTTTGTTGACAGATGACCTTGTGCTTTTAAGCTGTAATCGCCTACCCAACATTTTATTGCACAAGCAACAGGAAAACCTGGGGAAAATATTCCTTTAAACTCCTAAATTGTGGGAGCTGCTGCTTTATGTTTGGATTTGTGCGAGTAGGGTTACTGGTAGTGATGTGTCGGTCGCGAATGAAACGGCTCTTAGATCCGGATCTTTGAAGTGAACGACGCGAGCCCGCTCCTTCTTGGGAGCCGTGGGTTTTTTTCTTTCTCTCACCCTCTCTCTTGCACTTTTTTGCCGCTTCACTCCGCACGTGAGCCTTGCTGCTTAGCGCTGGGAAGAGGGGGGAGGGGCGGTAGTTACACTCGCAGTAGCACAGGAACAGAGCGGGAGGGAAAGAGAGAGAAAGAGAGCCAGGGACAACAACGTCACATTAGAAAGGTATAGTAATCATCCACAACTATTTTCAGTTGCGGATGATAAAGGATTCACAAAGTTTATTCATGCAGGCCCATATGACAGAGAATGTGCATCTTCTTTTTGTTTTCATATTTTTATTTAATTGTGTTGTGGTTTGCAGTGTTTTGTGTTGTTTCACTTTAAATTTGTTTAAAAGGAAAAAGCTGAAAATTTAAATAGTTAAAAGTTGAAATGTAAACATGTTTTTGTATTATATGATTTATTTATTAAATTTTATGTGAAGTGAATAAATAAAAGTATATTTACGGTGGCCCCTAGAGACAAAGCACGTACAAACTCCAAAACACGTACAAACACAACAGAAGTGCTCCAGCATGCTAGGCGCAGTGTTGAGCTTTTGTTACCTAGTGGCTACACAAGCCAGCAAGTACCAACGACCGGATTTGGTGTGTGGTAGTAACAGGTAAATGAACATTTTTTTAAATTATTTGAATATATGAGTGCCTGTGTACAAATACACAAACAATACACATATGCTTTCAATTGTGTAATTTAAATGATCTGGGTAGCTCTGTTTTGGAAGTTCAGTTAATGCTAGAAATGTGTTTTGGAGTTTGTACATGCTTTGTCTCTAGGGGCCACCATATATATTTATATATAAACATATATATAAATAAAACCACTGTTTTTTTTGTTTGTTTGTTTACAATAGTAATTCCTTTTGTGCATAGTTTTATATTGTTGTTAATAATAAATAAATTAAAGCAACAAAATAACCTGAAGAGCCGGTTGGGAGCCGAAAGAGTCGGCTCTTTTTAGTGAGCCGAGCCGAGTTCTCTAAAAAGAGCCGGAAATCCCATCACTAGTTATTAGACAGACCGATGGGGGGAGAATAGAGAAAGAGAGGAGTGGATTATTACGAGATTTTGAAGGGCACCTCGGCAGGTTTAATATTGAAGTTAGAAAGAAGCCTTCAATATCAGAATTCATAAATATTGTATTTCATTTCACTGTGATTTCCCTGGCTGGCTCTCATCAGACAAACACACACCAATATCCTATTATAATTTGAGATATTCAAATCTTCTATCATTGAGCTGCCTCATCAGCTCTTAACTCACTAATAAGACGCTCAAACAAATTCTAGTTGGAGTGCTTGGCTTTGTGGGGTCTTTAGCAAGTCTCAGTCAGGGGGCTTCCTAATTTAAAACATCTGGAATGTGTGTATATTCACAGTTATGTGTATGACCAATCCACTGCATTCATTTGCATTTCTTTCCTGGAGTTCGTGAATATTCCATGCAGTAATATACAGCAATTTCGAAAAGATATATATGAGGCATATAGAAAGCAGGTGTGAAAATGGAGCTGTTCCACCAGTAAGAAGACCTCATTAAAAACATAGTTGACCTCTATAATAAAAATGACAGAAATATGCATATGGAAAGATGTGCTCTACATCTATTCATGTAAACATGGAGTGAATTTAATGTTTTTTTCTCTCTCTAAAAAACCAACAACATAATTTTCAACAAGACTTGTAGTCAGCCTGGGGTGAGCAGTTAAGTGTGGTTGGAGGAGTGAGCACAGGGAAAACAAAGGCAGCTCTATATATTCCCAGCAATGTTTTATTGCTATTGTTATTATTATTATTATTGATTTCTTTTTAAATTCATTTAGGAATAAAATGAATTTATCAATGGGCGGATGGTGTCTTCCCCCCATTAGTGAGCACTAATAGAATTGCAGCAGCTTATGTTAATAATCATTTACCAAACAATAACTCATGGATGCATGCCTCGTGTGTTGCACTGGGAGATAAGAGATGTTGCAAATGTCATTTTGCACATGAAACGTCCTGCATCCAAGGTGCACATTAGAACAGGATGAGACGGGCGCCTCTGCCTTCTTTATGGCTCGAACGACGTAACAATGTTTGCTGACATAAATCTGTTACAGTGGAACAAATGTAAAGCTGTGCCAGCTCAGACATGCTGTGGGTCACCTCCTTAATGCCCACTGACATCTTGAGGACTTCTTCAAAGTGCTGTCACAGAAACAGCGGACAGCACCTCTTAATGAGTGCAGCAATTTGCAGCTTCTCGAGGATGAATAAGGGGTTTGTCTCCGCTGTGGAACGATCACTGTGGGAATGGGCAAGAAGAGCAAGATGGTTCCAAGTGGAAAAAAGAACCAACAACAGGTAAGTCAGCATGTTGGTTCATTCACAAAACAGCTGAGCTATAGCAGGTAGGAGCCATATCGAGCGCCTTTTTTTCCTCCCCACATTTCTAGAGAGGGGCTTTTGAAGTCACAGCTCCGTGGACTGAGAGAAAGAGGGAGGGCGCACTTCCTTTGGAGATTTCTGAGAATAGGCCCGCTTTATTTCTGTCTACCTCTTTACTTCTGCGTACAAGGGGAAAAATGGACTGAGGAGAGAGAGAGAGAGTCAGGCAGACAGAGAGATCAATGCCTGACTGCAGCACAAACAGCAAGAAAAATAAAGTGTTTTTCTTTGCTGTTAGGGAGCAGTAGGTGTGCGGGCTTGGTGACCTTGGCAACCGGGAAGTGGAGCACAACATGATGCGTGTGTGTCACGGGCAGGGGAGGAGGTCAACATTTCCAAACGGTAAAATCGTTCTTCAAAATAGTTCTTCACTTACAGACGTGTGCTTTCAAAATAAAAGCCGCTCGGCCCTTTATTTTGCAGTACATGCAGCTACTTCAGGCACACAATAGGTAAGAAGCTTTTTAGCCCGATGAGTCAGATGGTTTTGTCAGCTGATGACGATGATGTGAGACACATCGAACCTTCCAGCAGTTTCACCCGTGGGTGCAGCCGCCACTCAACCATTTCAGCCCGTTCACAGCAGGTAATTGTCCAGATGTGTGCGGTGTTTGTTGTGCCAAAAAGTGGTCTTCTTCCAAACACTAATTTCCAATGTTTCCGTGTGTTTTTATTTTTTATGTGCAATGTCTTTACTTATATTGGTTAATATACTTTAGTGAGCAGGATTTACAACGAGGTCATATATGAAAAATTTTAATGGCCTGTTTTCCAAGTATCTTATCTTAGTATCTGTCTATTATTGTATCTGCATTATAGCCAATCTGGTCCTCTTTGGCCACTTATAATTAACTTTACAGAACTATTGTTATATTTGTTACAATTTCAGCTAAAGTCTTGGCCAGATCACGCTTAAAAATACATTTTTAACATCAAAGAGATTTTTAAACTGGATAAATAAAGGATATCTAAAAGTCACTTTGCCAAAAACTAATTGTGGCATTCTTGTGACACGAATATTGTTTGTGGCTCAAGATGACTTGATATCATTCGTGATGGATACATTTGACATATATTTCCCATATTACTTACTTACAGCAGTTTAAATAATAACTTTGGTAAAATACCGGAAATCAGTTTTTGGCACAGCTGTTATGCAATTAGGTAAAATCGTAGAAAAGGAGGGGAGGAGGAAATAAAGAACCTAACTTTGTTAAGCTGCTCTGGTTGACATTTTTTCTAACATTTCGCTCGGGCTGTTGTCAAAGCCATGAGATGATTTGGGGCTTTGGAGGAGGAGGTAATACATTAACAGGTACACTGATCACAGTTTGTCTTCAAAACTGCCGGAAACACAGCATATAACAAATCACTGCCTCTCCAGCGGATAACACATGGAACCATTACGGAGACAGTCAGCAGCATTTATGGGCCTTTGTGTCGAGCTGTATTACAAGAAAATCAACTTAAGAGCACCTGCAATACTTTAGAATGATGGACTGCTGTTCCACATAATCATATCAGCCTAGGAATAAGACCGATGTTTAAAACTGTGAATATCTCTGGCATAATACTTTGAATCCTTTAAAACCCTTAATGCTCTTGTTATTTATTTATTTTTATTAAATACTTTGTAATCTAAAGTGTTTTGGTCTTCAGTGAGTGTCACTCTGAGTCTGTACCTAATGCAGAAAAGGTGGCAGGAACAGTGTAGGACTAATATTACATCTTAGTCATACCTTTGGCTGTACAATGGCTGTAATAAACTACTTTTGCTGTGTTACATGTTTGGATTATAAACGAGAGTGTACCGCCTTTTTCATTATCTAAAATAATGTAACTGCTACACTTCCATCCATTCATCCATGTTAATTAAATGCTAGGTTGTAGCATATCCAGGGTTTTGGAGGGCAGCACAGATGGAGCCAACAACAACAGCTTGGTGGAATCGATTCTAAATATTATTTGTGTTATGTAAAAGTGGGGGGAAAGTATTTAGAATGTACATGAATAAAAGTTATAGAAGCTTAGTTATATAATAAAAATACAGTCAGTGTATCAAAAGTAAAAATACTCATTATGTATGATGGCACAATTGAATTGGATAATAATTATTGATCCACTGATGTCTCTTCAATCATGCAGCAGTCGATGATTTTGATTACTTTTATAGTTTAATCTATGCTAATGCAATTAATCTGCAAAATAATAAGTAACCTGACCTTTAAAATAAATGGTATGGAGTAGAAAACACAATATTTGTATCCAAATATAGTAGAGTAAAAGCAGAAATCAGCAAATGTAAAAACACTTAAACATATACTTCAGCAAGGTACCTCTGTAAATTGACTCTATTACGTTCCTGCAGGTCCTGTCCAGGCTCTCATCCAGTGGTGTTGGGCACTGTATAATTAACAGTACTCTAGTCCAGTGGCAGACATACAGGCACACCACTGAGAGTATCCCAGTTGTCATAGGGTGAACGGTGTGGAACACCCTGGACAGGTTGGCAGTCTATCGCAGGCCCAACACGGAAAGACCAGAATTACCAATTAAACTCACAAGCATGTGTTTGGACTTCACAAGGAAGCTCGAGTATAAGATAAGATAAGATAAGATAAGATAAGATAAGATAACTCTTTATTGTCATTGCACAGTCATACATAGTACAGTAGTACAATGAAATTGGAAAAACTGTCCTACGTCGGCACTACATATAACACAACACGACACGATATGACACATCACAACGTAACAAACAACACAACACAGTATATTAACTTAGTATAAAAAAGAAGAATAAGTGTATGTGTATTGCACACTGTTATTATTGCACATTAATTATTATTGCACCTTGTTATAAATATAAATATTATTGTTATCGTTTTAAACATTGTTACCTCCCCCTAAAAAGTCCAGGGAGGTATCCAGTCAGGTCAGCTATTTGCATTGATTAGGGCTATTGCCCTGTTGTAAAAGCTGTCCTTGAGTCTATTTGTTCGGGACCTCAGCAGCCTGAACCTCCTGCCAGACGGCAGCAGCTTAAACACCCGGTGTCCTGGGTGTGTGCAGAAGGAATCCAGAAGGTATCCAGAAGGAATCCAGAAGGAAGCCACGCAAGCATAGGGAAGAACATGAAAACTCTACACAAGAAGGTCCCAGATGACTGGTGGATTCAATCTCAGGACTCTGTATGGGTGCAAAGGACACTTCTTCTTCTTCTTAAAAAAAATCTCACTGTTGTTGCATACTTTTGAAATAAAAGGATCAAAAAAGGTATTCATGGCCCATCACCTTTTTTTTCCTTTTTTTTTTTTTAAAGGTTTCTTCCTGTTAAAACTGAGTTTTTCCTTTCCACTGTTCAGGCCAATTGCCCGATCATATGAGGTTGTATAATTGTTTGGGTTTTCTCTGCATTATTTTAGGGTCTTTGCCTTAGAATATAAAGTGTGTTGAGGCAACTTTTGGTGCTATATAAAAAAACTGAACTGAATTGAAATTAAAAGGATTGTTATGGGGAGCATATCAAAAGCAAGATCATTGTAGCATGTTTACCTTTCTTGAATACGCAGTAAACACAAAGCTGAGGTGATGCAATTCCTGTCTTCAGTCATAAACAACTTCAAGTTCTGGACAATTGGACCACCTTCTCAGAAAAATGAGTGTAGGTTTCGGATCTAACCAGTGTCTGTTTGACTCTGAGCTTCGACATTAATGTTTTGATTTAGTGCCTTTGTACCCCAGGAGAATAACACACAGAGAGTTTCCCCCTCATTTTCCACTGCGTGATAATTAGCAGCTGCTGTACAAACTAGACATGTGTTGAATATTTTCTGAGTAAACTAATTATTAACCAAATGAATTCGTGTGCTTATTCCCAGGACGCCATGCCAAGAATGTATATTTGTCAAAATGACCTTTGCGCTTGTCTCGTGTGCACACAGATGTATCATCCTCATGTATAGCCCTCGGACTGAACAGTAGAGGAACAATGATGACATACCATCTTTTGTTTTCACTGCTTAAAATATGCGACAGATAGGCAAAACAAACCCACCCTTTTCCTCCCACGTCCCTCTGTCTGTCGATCTGGCTCTCCCTCTGTTTTTGCTGTCTGTCAGCGTTGGAGACGATGGCATTTCCAGTCTGCAGACAGCTTCTCCCATCAGGCCTCATGACTGACGCTGGAACTCTTGTGCATGCGCATGAATACAAGAGCGATAATAAACGATTCTCTGCTCGTACTTTAATGTGTCCATCAATCCATTTCGCCATCTTGGCTGAATAAATATCTTTAAAGCAGCTGCGGCTTGCCCTGCACAAATGTCACACCCAGTAACTGAAATTGCACTGGCTTAATGGGCGGTGGTGTCAATCAGCTGTTTGTCCATCCAGCACTTTGTTCCACTGCATTAAATCTCAACAAGCTTTTTTTCACTAGATGTCATGAGTGTTGGGATACAGTATCAGAGTTCCACTTCAGATTTATAGCAGTGAATATTGGGCAACCTACTGAGACTAATGCCTATAGAAAGAAGTTGACTTTTCAGAGACAATTCTCATTTTCCCGCCATCACCAACACTCTGTGCACCGGCTGTCTTCATGACCTTTTTGAGAGTATCACACCTGGAGAGTTCACAAGATGATTTGCCTCACACGCTTTACTCTGGAATATTTGAACAGCGAAGTTGCATCATTCCCAAATGAGCACATGCACAGTGCTGATAAACCGCAGGTGGGAAACAGCAGTGAAAATGTCACCAGTGCTTCTTCTAGCTCCAGAGTAAAGGAAGATTTGAAAAGGAATGACACAAAGAGGGTCGTCTAAAAAAAATCTCTATTCATCAAGTGCAATCAGACAGTCCAATCATTCATGTCCTCCATTTCACGGGCACAGTGTAAAAGTGCAACTCAATCAAAAGTCAGTCAGTGCATTCTGGCATTCATGCAATGTCCATATATAACCCTAGATCTATATTTAAACAGTTTATAATTTCATTTTTTATATTTTTACCAATATGTTTGATAGTTTTGGACAGTCCCAAAAGATATATAGTCTCCCACCCAGCCTCAGCTACATTGCATCTTTTTCGCACAGACTGTAGATCTTTTGAAATTTTTAATAATTAAACACTGCTCACTAATTTATAACTATTGACCCAGTCTGCACATATGGGGGGCATTACAGTTTAGCTTGTGATGGGGTTTTTTTGTTGTTTTTTTAATCAATCTAATATAATTTACAATAATACAGAGAAACCCCAATAATCAGACAAACCTCCATGAGCAAGAACTTGGTGAGAGTGGGAAAGAAAAACACCCTTTTAACAGGAAGAAACCTCCAGCAGAACCAGGCTCAAGGAGGGGCGGGGCCATCTGCTGTGAGCGGTTAGGATGAGGGGAGGGAGACAGGACAGATACGTTGTTAGATTTATATTTAAATATGGATGCCAAACAAAAACGTGGCAATAAAGAGGTTGATGTGAAACTTCAAATGTTTAAAAATCTTTGGCAAGAAGAAAACAGGTACAGTATAACACAAGCACACCATCAACTGTTCACTGTTCCAGAGGAAATGTCTTGGCTTCCTCTTCTCCCTGCTTTCACTTTTTTAACAGAAACAGGAGGAAGACAGAAATGTGAGCTTCTTAAAAACTCCAGCTGTATTAAAAAAAGCAGAGAAAGAAAGAAAGCTCACATCAGTGGGACAGCGAGAGGAATCTGTCACAGCTTTGCACAGCAGGGCAAATTGTTTTCAATGTTGTAGCTCATTTTTCATCAGGAGGAGTGAGATAAGAAATTATTTAAATTCTGTAAAAGTCTCTTACCAGATCTGAACCTAAGATACTTTATATCGGGGGTGTGAAACAGCCAGAATCGGCCCAGTAAACAAGCTAATTTGCACCCCTGGACTGCTTTGGAAAATGTGAAGGAGGACATAGATTTAAATCAAATCAAATCAAATCACTTTTATTGTCACATCACATGTGCAGGTACATTGGTACAGCACATGTGAGTGAAATTCTTGTGTGCGAGCTTCACAAGCAACGGAGTTGTGCAAAATACAATACAATACAATACAAAATACAATTTAGGACTTTTAACAGTGTTTTTTAATCATTTTTTAGCTTTTCCTGCTGACAAAGATCTCTCACGTGGTCAGTCACACTACAACAAAGTAATCAAGTAATACATAAAATGACAGAAAAGGGTTTTTTCACATTCTAGTATAGAAGTTGCAGCTTTTTCTGAGTTGTCAAAAAAAAAAGAAAAAGGACATTTTTCACAAATTAGCAAAAACTTTCTGTTTCATGATTACAGGACAGTCGATGTGTGATGAGCAACCAGAACCTCTAAGGTCATAGTTGTGCTGACATATTTCTTTAATTTACCACAGCATCATTATTTTTGTGATGTCAAAAAACTGAAATGTACTTCTGAAATTATACTTCTTTTTCTTATATTAAGACAAAATGCATACTTAAACCAACACAAAGAGCAGTGTTTACTGGTTTGGCCCACTTGAGATCTATCATCTCACTTGAGTTTGACATCCCTGCTCAACATGGACCATCTACAAGTTACACCCACAGGAGCTTTTCAGCCATGGAAGCACATGCCATGAAGCTCCCGGCACACGGTTTTTGTGCTGATGTTAATCCCAGTGGAGGTTTGGAGTTCTTTGTGTCGCTACAAAGCTGTGTCACTGTGGTTCCTAAACATTTCCACATTGCAGAAATACCACTTAAAGCTGGTGTGGAACATCAAAGAGAGGAAAAAGATTCACAAACTGATTTATTTCAGTGGTGACATGCTGTTATAGTACCACACTTTAATTCACTGAGCTCTTTAGAACAACCCATTCTTTTACAAATGTTTAAAAAAGGTCGTCTAAATAGCTGAATTCAAAGATTAAGATGTGTGACCCAATAGTTTTTGTCCATAATGTTTATCGCAGATGAGGTTTATTACTTATCAGTGACACTATCGATGTCACAATGAGCCCTAAATCAGCGGCATGCTTACTCTGTCTTTATTACAGGTTTAGCATGTGAGACTGTAAGGCCATATAATTCACTGTAGTAGGAGCAGCACACTGCAGCCATGAGTATAACTTGACAGCTCCCAGCCAAGACTGCATCGTCACGGCTCTCTGCAGCCTGTTGACAGGCAGCTCTGCTGTCCTGTGGACACTGAGGAGCTACAGCACCATCCACAACTGAAAATCATTTGATCCGGGGGTGATGGCAACTCAGCTGGAACTGTCGACATGTTGTCTGCTCCACGTGTTGAATAGTCTTCCCTTGTCTGAACGGTTGGCCGCCCACAGAGGTGGCCTGATTCTTTTCCAGGCTGAAAGTGAGGAGGGAGATATCATCAAAAATGAAAAGCTGAAAGTTTGCATTTAGAAGCGGAAAACACCGTCCTCTCCTTCGAGTTTTCCACCCAAATCTACCGACCTCTCAGTTGTTAAATCAACACAGCACATTTGGACTAAGTATCAGAGGAACCAAACAAGGTCTTGCTGCTTTTTCCAAGAGAAAGAAATGTGGCTGAGACAGCTGAGACAAGGGCTTACTCAAAGAATCCAGAAGTGCCGGCGATGGTACGGGTGCATGAGGCTTGCTTAAAATTCAAAATACAAAAGTACAGAGCGAAGCTGTCAAGAAGTAGATGTGTGCAGTAGAAGGGTAATGCAAGAGAGAGAAGGAGCAGAAAATATAGTAACCCTGCTGCAACATGAAGAAATCCAGCTGAGCTGAAGTAAGCTCACCTGCCCAAGTGTTTGAAGGTGGAAAGCTGGTGAGATGAGAGGCAGAGAAGAAGCACGTAAGATGGAGCAAACACGGATTAACAAGTGCAGGTGAAGGGCTCCTTTAATACCCGAGCGTCTCTTTATGAGTTATCTCCCGAGCCTTCCTCGTTCTGGTCTGAAGTTTTGTTTCAACCTTGTTTTTTGGTTTCTTTTGCTGGGTGTGTTCTCTGATCTGATTCTCTCCAAAAATTTAAGCTGTTGGCAACTGGAAGACTCAAACGAAATCATCCCCCCTTTCTAGTGTCCCTTTATGTGTTGTCTTTAATATAATGTTTGTCATTTTTTTTCCCTTTTGAGGAACTAAAGAAATGTACACCTTCTCTTGTGAGACTTCAAAGAAAAGAAGGAAGTGCTGCACATTCAGAGTAATTCTGCTGCAATCTTTTCTGGTTTCCACATACTCCCACCTGACTGACACTGACAGCATTTACTACATCATATGTGGTTTTCAGCAATGATCAGAATGGATGCTAGTCCTATGTTTTTAACCACACATTGAATTTTACCATTCATCATTTATGGTAAAAATGGCAGAAAATTACCAGGATATTTTCTCTTTTTATTATTTTCTTTAAAAAGAAATATTTAATTTTTTAAGCTCTCAGATGCTTTCTTTTTCTTAAATAAGAACTCCCAAAAATAGACTGCCCTCTGCACGAGTTAAAACTTTCACAGTTTTGTTATAATAATAATAAAAAAAAATTCTTTTTAACAAAAGAAACAAAGTAACAGTTTTTACATAAAACTAGAGATGGCACGATACCACTTTTTTTTTGTCCGATATGATACCAATATCATAAATTTGGATATCTGCCGATACCGATATGAATCCGATATAGTGTGTTTTTTAATCAATAAAACTGTTTTTTAAATATCTTGCTGCATTTTGTATAAGTTCATACTCAAGTTTAAATAAACAACAACACTAAAGCTATTCTGTTATA
>NW_005187441.1:232501-240745 GCF_000239375.1 Pundamilia nyererei | reverse complement strand
GAGACATGTAAATACTTTGCATTACATTTTGAATCCACTACCTTAAAAGAGCTTCAATTTACAGACGGAAATGTCAAAAATGTTACAACTATCCCCGGTCTCCCCTACACCTTTAAGGCTATGATTCAGATTGAAACACATCATTGATCAAAGGTGATTCTAATATTGAGTTTTATGATTTTTTCTGTGGATTCCAGCAGCTACAGAAGACAGAAACATTGCCATGTTAGATACAGTCAGTGTTGATCACATGCCATTCAAAGATAATACATGTTGGCTGTGATGGGGTCTGACATTTTGTGGGGTGGGATGTGTATGAAAATGTGTTTTTCACTCATAAAAACGCGAGATGGCATGATATCTGTTTTTCATGGAGAAACGTGTCCTCCAAATGGCCAAACGTTTTCATTTGAGAACAAGATCCTTTTTCATGTTTTTCTCCTGTGATTTTTTTTTTAGAGTGTTTCTGGAAGTCTTGAGCAGCTGAGGCAAGGTGTGAGTGGGAGTCGAAATGTCTGGGAAGGGATCTCTGTAGGTGGCTGATATCAACCACCTACAATGTCTTTAGATCCCTTCTAGGGTGTTTCAGCCCCCACTCAAACTTACCTCAGGTGCAGGGCAACATATCACAGAGATTTCACACCTTGACCTCGAAGATGGGAATGACCTTTGCCTTTTTTGTGATGACCACATCCCAACAAGTCACAAGAACACCGCATTTCACACAAGCTGTCACAAAAGGTTGTGACACGTGACAGAACACTTGGAGAATGTTTGTTGCTTTGCACTTCAGGGCCACTGTGATATTTTTACACCATTTAGCTGATTGTTTGATACTGAGGACACAACGCCAACATCGGCTACACAACGAAACGAGAGGAGATTGTTATTAACAACATTCCTGTGTGCAGCACTTGCCACAGCAATCTGCTTTGTGCACTTCGTTTGGGCTAATTTTGGAACATAATCACACTCGGAGGAAGGATAGCAAGAAAAAGCATTCCCAGTGCTTCCACTTCTTCTCACACTTAATTAGACGGTCACAATTAGGGAGACTCTAACCTGGGAAACCACTTCAAAAGGTGAAAGTTTTGAGCTGGATGAGGGGACAATTACTGCATCCTCAGCTTGGAGCGTGTTTTCACACCTTGTTCTGTATCCGGGCAAAGCTCTCAGACCTAACTGTGATCTGCCGGGCTAATTAGCCTCATTAAAATCCAACAAATGCAAATGTCCAATTAATTCAGCACTTCTATCTTCGAGACTATTGTAAAAGCAAACTGTGAACAAAAGGAGGTGGAGGTCTTGGACGTGCGGCCTTCAAGGAGCAGAAAGTTGTAGCGGCTGTGTTGTTTTGCTCTCTGCTGCAAACTGGGGTCCAGCTGGCGGTCATCAGAGACAATAGGGATCAAAAGAAGAGACAGGAATTCAGCCTTTTTTCTTTTTTTTGTTGAAAAGATTCTTTCAAATACACCTGCTGCCAGAAATGCCATTAAAATGTCAGCTGTCTGTTCCTGGTTTGACAACACACACATACAGGTTTTTTTCTCTTTCCCTGCCCTCCGTCTAGCCTTAAAACAGCGGTAGAAGGTCAAACAGGGCTTGAGTCGGTCACAGGAAAAGGAAGCTTTTCCTTTAATGACATTCACAGAGGAAATAATGAGGAGCACGGAGGGAAAAGAACGGCTGGCAGACTATTCTTCAGATCGCATTCATGCACTTGCAGCGAGCCTTGTGCATGATGGGACACGACAATATGCTTTGTTTCCGCAGGTCAAACTGAGTTTAATTCCTCTGCGGAAATGGAAGGGGCGTTACATGCTGTCCTCGTGGATCCGTTATTTAGTGAAAACTGGACCCCAGATTGAACTAACTGTCCCACTATTATCTATCAACTTTGAAGTTGTAGGTTGATGTTAAACAGAAACTGGAGCAAATATCTAAACACAACATTATAATTAGTAGAAATGTATCAGTCAGATCAAATAAGAAGAATGAAAAGCAACTTTCACTTTCAACTGCTTTCCAATACTATCTGTGCATGGCAGGCAATGCAAACTATCCATCCATAGTGCTGGAGCCCAGCTCTAACAGAGTGAAAGGTGAGGCACACACTGCTGATATTCTCCATGTGTATAATTCATTATACCAGCCATGTGCTTTACAAAGTCTCTGACATTTTTCCATGTAGACACAGGTTGACCTTGCACCATCATGTGCTCAGCTGTGATGCTGCTCTCCTACACGTGCTGCAGACGGTGCTGAGAGCACTGTAAACATAATAATCCAGCTAAGTTTTTTTTAACACACAATACAGCATCAATTCAAGTTGTTCATCAGTTTCAGCTGCTTTGGTGTTAATGAAGCTAAAAGCAGGTGCACTAGAAGGGAAAAATGCCACAACCCCTAAAACAGCAATGATTTTTACATCTGGAAGCTACTAAAATGTTTTCTCTCCTCATCTTTTCTGACTGTTTTTTTTTTTCAGTAGTTTTGCATTTGGCTAGTATCAGTGTCACTACTGGTAACCACCTACAGAGGTTACACAGGTAGTCCAACTCCTCCAGGATGGTGCATCAATATGTGCCATTGCCTGAAAGTTTGCTGTGTCTCCATGGAAGGGCTGTATAAGACCCTTAACCCATCAGCTGACTGGTATCTGCTTCTTTGTGCAAGGAGGAACATGATGAGAACTGCTAGAGCTACAAAATGACCTCCAGCAGGACGTGGATGTCTCTGACCAAACAATCAGTAGCAGACTTCATGAGGGTGGACTGAGGGCCTCTAGTTGTCCCTACGCTCACTGCCTGGCACTGTGGAGCCCGACTGGGATTCGTCATAGAATACCAGAATTGGCAGGACCACCAGTGAAAATTGACTAGCCTGCTGCATGTTTTCACTCTGTTTTTCAGTGTGTTTTGATTCAGCCCTCTGTAGGTTGATCATTTTCATTTCTATCAAACAATGTGGCATCCTTTCATTCCCAGTTTATATCAGAATAGATATTCAGCATGACGTTTTTCCCACTGAGATGTTTCAAAGCGTTCCTTTATTTTATTTTATGTTATTTTCTGAGCAGTGTATTTGTGATAAAACAATGAAGTAGCAGCATGTCCAATATTTCAGACAGGCCTAACCGGCATTGAAGAACATCATCATCATCAACAATGAAATTCAATCAGCCTTTAAAAGGCCGTTAAAAATGTGAAAGGAGAGATTCTACTAAACACATGACTTCAGTGCATCCGTGGAAGATCTGACCATCACGTCTGAGTGACTGTGAGCCCTGCGGCTGCTTAAAGTACAGACGTGACTGTTGGGCCAGCTGGATCTATGTGACAGGTATTAGAGAAGGTTCACTGCACATAGACAAATGTGAGGATACACAGGTTTGAAAAACACAGCATGCAAATAAACTCACAAATACAATTGTGGATTGGTCCTGTATTAGGTACCAACACTGAACAGTTTTTCTAAAACTGTGAAAGTGAAAATGTATTTGCTTTAAAAACACCAGTGCACAAAGAATGAACCAAAACCAGGCCAGTTTTTCAGGGAGGGTTTTCTCAATAAAAAGGTCAGCAATGAAAAGCTTTCTTTTCTGAGGGAAAAATGACATGAGGGGCCTTGGGAATACTGGGAGAAATGTTTGGAATGATCAGAAACCATTTCGATGTCATAGACCGGGGCTGACAAACACATCTGTGGCTCAGTTATAACCAATACAGACATGTAGAGAGGAAGGAGCACAGAAAAGGAAAGAAGAGAAGAAAAAAAGAATGCAGATCTGTCTGTTCCAGCTCAGCAGTCAAGCCTCTCTGCCTCTCTGTACTCCCGCTTCCCAAATTGACAATTTCTTCAAAGTGTTATCTGCAAATATGAGAGGCTGTTTTTATAAAGGGCTGACGAGAGAGCGCTCTGGACAAGAAAACAGGTATTGACACACAAGTATACAGAGCATTCCAGCAACTGTCTGAGCAAGTGACTCGTGGAAAGAATTGGTTTTTCAGAAGAAAAAAAAAAGGAAAGCAGACAAATAGAAAGAGGCCACATGGACACTGTGTGTAACAGGATCTCGGGAAGAGGGATCTTTTTTTTTCCCAATCTGTCCCACAGAAAAGGTAGGGCGTTTAATTTCTTAATAAAGAGCAGCTGAAGTAATCAGATCTCGCACACGGGCACGCTCAGAGAATCTGAAGCCACACAGAGCTGGAAAAGAGAAGCTGTTCCTCCCTCTAGTGGTTCAGCTTTTGCATAGTTTGTTCTAAAACATAAAGTGAGCTTATTACATGGGTGAGACAACGAAAACCACTTCATTGTCCTTTTGGACTAAATTTCATCTGCAGGTAAAAGTCTCTTAGCTGTTCACAAATTTAGAACTAAATCTAATGGGGGAGCTCAGAGTTGCTGCCTCTGAAACAAGCTGCCTGCTGAACTAAAAGCCATCTCAACTGAGTCCCCTTTCAAACGGAAACCACATTTGAATATATATATGTGTATATGTATATATATATATATATATATACACATATATGAACTGGGTGATCCCTCGCCTACTTAGTCTGCAGAACACGGCGTCCATGTTTTCCAAAATTAATTTAAAGTTTTGTATTGTTTTACAACAGAACGGTTTTCCACAGTTGCCTCAGTCCATTTCAAATGAGTTATCCACAGAACACGGCAGATTTCTGGATCACACTCACATATGGCTTCTTCTTTGCGTGATGGAGCTTCAACCTACTAGTTGTATTCACAGATGGTGATTTCTGCAAGTGTTCCTGAGCCCATGCAGGGATTTCTGTGATAATACTGCCTGAGGGCCTGATGATCACAGTAACTGATACTGATCTTTGGCCTTGTTCCTTGCACACAGAGATTTCTCCAAGTCTTTGGACTCTTTGATATTATGCACTGTAGTTGATGAGATATTCAAAGCCTTCACTCTACACTGAGGATCATTATTCGGAATTCTTCTTTATTTAAAGCATACGAGTTTATTTACATTCTAATAAACTGAATAAAAATTGCAGTTCTTATTTTTATTATTCGAGGAGTCTGAAAAAGGTCATGCTCAGTGGAGCTTTTACTGGAGTGCACTTTTCTCGCTGTGTCTCACTCCTTAAGACATCTTCTATTTATGGGCTTCTTTATCCAATATTGAAGATACTACAAGACCTCAGTGTGCTCCCTTATCCCACAGAATAAGAATAGAAACGGGTAGAAAAATAAAGCTGACGGTAATCGTTGCGACTTGGGGACTATACTTCTGGTTAGCAGGTTGCTTATTCTTTGTTCTCTTTGGCTTCAAGCTTAATCCAGGAGGCTTCTCGGTCTCCTGCATGAATTATCTGCAATAACAGTTCCATAACACACTTCTGGGTCATTTTAATAAACGTGTAGTTCCACTGTTTATATAGCAAGACTGCGTCGCTGTCTTTGGTACTGAACTTAAACACACTCGTGACAGAAACTCTTTGATGCCTGTGATTGGGCAATACCGTCACCTCTCGTCCTCTGATTGGTGGAAACGTTAACTGTGCTTACTATATGTGGAAACAAAAACCTTTATGCTTTAGTCAGTTATGTAAGCACTTTTTTTTATACACACCTGTTGTCAGTAGCTATAATAGGTAAAACTATGGTTAGCCACTTTATTAGTTATACACCTGGGAAAAATGGCAATGCATCACAACACAATCACATAAATCCAAAATTAATTAAAAAAAAAAAATCAAAGGGTTTTTAGGGCTGGTCATGTCTTATTTGATGAAACAGAGCTCTGCAGTGATTTAGCTTCAAAGAAAAAAGCTGGTCTGGTGTTAGTACAACATGGCCTTTAAAATATTATTTTCTATACTTTCAAGAAAATTCTCCCAGGTAAGATGAAGGCGAGGCCTAGAGTAAGTAAGAAGGATGCCTAATCAGGCAAAGCAGATTCTTCTGGAATGTTTACCTAGACAAGGTCGATCCTTTTTGACTCATCCCCAGGAGGTGGCAGCAAGTTCAAACAAATCCAGCCCAGACGCAAAGCTGCATAGCACCACGTTCACCAAAGTAGAAAGCCACCACACATTGATATAAAAGCAAATTTATTAAAGAAAAAGCGGGACAGTTTGTATCCCTTTTTTTGTTTTTTTTTTAAACTATACATTATGTGCTATACAACATAGACAGAAACATACAGCCCATAACCGCTGACCAGGTTCAGCTTTAGAGTGATACTTCATCTTTTTATGTCTATTTGAAGGAATTCATTGTCCCAAAGCATTTAAGTGGTCTTCAGACCATAAGCAGCACCCATGTGTTTCACTGACGATAAAAAAAAACAAACCACACATCGAAAATCAAACTTGACTATCGCACACGTTTACACAGAGAGGCCAGGGCTTCTCAGAGGCTGTCACAAATACTGACAGTTTACCAAAATTGGAGTATAAATCAGCAGAAGTACATATTTTCCCTGTGAAATATTTTTCAGTCAGCAACACTGCTTCAAAACACAACTTAATATTAAAAAAAAAACAAAAAAAAACCAAAAAACCCACTAGTAACAGATGTTAAAGTACTTATTATTTGAATGTATAATTAAACGCTAATGAGGGCGGGGCTAATAAGGGATTTGACAGTGACTGTAATTTGGGCCGTTAGTGAGCCTTTATCTGCAAATGTCAAAACTTTCACCTCACTGCACAAATCTGACTGATAATTCATTGCTTTGGACTTTAATGTTAATTCAAAGCTTTTCCTCCTTATTAATAAAAACTCAAAGGTTATGAACACGAGGGGGACTTTCTGAGATTTGAAAACTAATAACTGACACATTTCCAGCCTGAATCAATGCTACAATACTTTTTCTCATATGAGGCACACCTCACTTTAATAGACTATTAAACAGCACTCTTATCTTTATAAAGTCAGAAAAGCCTCAGAAAATAAAACAGACCAAGCTGACATTTATAAACAAATTATTATTTACACTCTCTTCTTAAAGAAACTCAGAAATCAGAGCGTTTTATATTTCCTGTGGTTTTCTCAGTGAGGAGGAGTGAGGTTGTTGTGGTTGCTGCGAAGTTTGTGTTCCTTAAGATGATGCATCTCTTTCATACGGACACAAAAACACAAAACTAAGGAGAGAAATAAAGTGAAACCCACACTTGCATATGATCTAAATCAACCCTTAACAGTCTTTCCATCGGCTGATACTCAGGTAATCTGATTATTTACAGAAGAAACCGGGTAAAATGAAACTAATGTTGATCCTTAATAAATAAAGTAGTCTGTATGGACACATTCTGCCTGCAAGTGCAACCGTCTGTGTGTGATGTGTGGTCAAGCTGACATCTTAAAAAAAACAAAACAAAAAAGAAACACCCTGCACTGTAAGTAGGAGAGAGTGGAACACTAGGGTTAGGCCGATAAACGGGTGTGCCAACTCTGATCACACTTCTTTAATATTGGATTTGCCTGTCAGTTTTAATGTTCCGACGCCTGCAGAAACACTCTTGTTGAGAAGCAAAGAGCACAAAACTGACAGTGTAATGAATATCGGCCGTATCGGCTGAACCGTAGTGAGAGCTCGGAGAGCCACAGGTGTCGCTGTGTACAGATGCAGAAACAGGTACAGACATTTTTGCATAAACACTATGTACATACATTATGTGTGTTGGGACTAGATTTGGGAACCCTGCCAAGAGGAACAAAGGTTTGTTGTTGTTTTCTCATGAGTAAGGCATGCCATGGAAGGTGGCCCGCTGTGACCCGGTGTGGTGGGGAGCTCAGTCGGACAGCAGCGTTCGTTACCTCCTCCTCCAGTTTTCCCAAAGTTCATTTTAGAATTTGAAGAATTCTCACTGGAATTCGAGCGCTGGACTTGCTTCCTTTTTTGATCCCGCTCAGCTGATTTCATTGAAGCCGTCTGCTTTGATGTCATTACTTGGCAACTGCCGCTGGTCCAGCAATCCCAGAATGCTTTTTGCGTTTCCTGGATCGCTCCTCCAAGGCATGACATCATCACCTCGACATGAAGCGCCTGAAGTCAGCTGTTCAGCCCGTGTCAGTGATGTCATACCCTGCACTCCAATGTGGGAAGCATCCAATGCTGCTGTTGCAGGATCAGATATTTGACAGTCGTCGCCCTCTGGTGGCACCAATTGAGGCGCGCAGCCTCGGCTCTCTGGCCCTGAAGAAGAAAGGAGTTGATTACACACACACACACACACACACACACACACACACACACACACA
>NW_005187441.1:207901-232481 GCF_000239375.1 Pundamilia nyererei | reverse complement strand
CAGATGATCTAATATTTTCTCTGTAAACTATAGATATGTTAGCAGTGATATCATGAAAGAAACCATTTCCCTTAGCAAATAAATAAATCACTGTTAGAAAAAAAGAAATATAAAATGACCATCAATTGCACTCTTGAGCTCCACGCAAGATCTCGCCTCCTGAACTGAGGGTGATCATGAGAAAGGTGGTGGATCAAGCATAAACTACATGACAGGAGCCTGTTAGTGATCTGAAGGCAGGTGAGCCAACACTCAGCAAGAACACCACTGGTAACCCACCATGTGGTAATTTCAATGGAACGCTCAAGGTCCTCCCTGATCATAAAGGCACATGCACAGGCCCGTCTTAAGTTTGCCAGTGAACATCCAAAGGATTCAGAAAAGGTTTGAGAGAAAATTCTGTGGTCAGATGACACCAAAATAGACCTCTGATGCATGAACTCGACCAACTGTGTTTGGAGGAAGAGAAATGCTGAGTGTAACCCAAAGAACACCATCCCCACAGTCAACCACGGAGGTGGAAATATTATGCTGTGGGGCTGTTTTTCTGCTAAGGGTAAGAAGAACCCAATGAACCTCTGTACCAACTACATTGGTAGTTGACATTCAAATCAATGTATAACTTTAATGTAATGTGAGTAATGCCTCTACATTAAAATGAAACTACCATAAAAAGTAGAGATTGTTCACATCTTTGAAAAAAGATTATTATTATTGTTATTTCCAGATTATTTCCCCCACTGGCTACATACTGTGGATGCAGCCTCAGACGCATTAGGCCGATTAGGTCATATCCTGACATGCGATTCATATCCACCGAGACCTGGCTACTGTAAGTCACATCAGTTATTTCCATTTAGAGTCCATCTGCACACTCAAAATGCTAAAGCCTCGAACAAATTAACCACTTCTCGGAAAATGCAGGAGTCATCAAATATTTGCAACATCACATGATGCATGATTTTCTGCATTTTTATGCGAGAACAATGCGCATAATTTTAGATTACAGTCACAGATTTAAGTAAAATTTATAAATGGACCTACTAAGTATTAGAACGGTAATAATTACAGTTTCAAAGGACACCGACTTAATGGAATAAACTTTGATATAGGTCGTTTTGGTTTTGGAGTCTTTAAAGTCAAACCTGTAGTGCTCATTGAAGTCCAGTCTGAAGCTGAGGAAGCGCAGGCTCTCATCAGAACTGGTCATCAGCAACACCAGGAACTGTTGGACGATGCTCTGAGAGGGAGAGATGAAGGGAAGGAAAAAAGTGAAATTAATTGCAATGGCTGATTCCACTGAATACAGTTCATGACGAGCAGCAGCTTTAGGTGGTGGCTCGAGCTGGTACCTGATAGAAGTGTGTTAGGATCCGGAGCTGTGAGCGCATCTTTGGTATGGTTTCCTGGAACTCTTGAATCCTCTTCTTTTCCTCTGCTTCCTGCTCGGCCGTCACTCCCCACTGACCCTGAAAGACGACGCAAGAAACAGATGACATAGCATCACTCACTATGCATCCATCTCCAGCCAAAACAACAGCAACAAATATACCTCTCTTCCCTTTCATTTCTTACCTCCTCCTCTCTCTGCCGCCTCTTCTCCTCATACTGCAACCTGAGGCTGAGTTCCTCCAGCGCTGAGCGGTAGAGGGAGTCCTGGGCGCTTTGAAATTCAATGATTTGGTCAAATATGGCCCTCAGCTGGTTCAAAAGAGACTGGAGATACAATAACAGAGTTTCATTAGGGGTATGCAAAACAGGGAAACAGAGGAATGACTAACAGAACACAGAAATCTTGTGTGTTACCCTGCTGTTATTGTCCAGCAGGCATCTTGAAATAATGGTGTCTAGGAAGACGTCGTGGGCAGCGATTATGTGGTCGAGGTCCTGAGCCTGACGCACTTTGTTCCACAGCTCGTCCCAGGAGCACTCCAACACCTGCGCACACATCACAGTTTACTACTGTAACTGATACGGTTTACTGAGGTTTTACAGCCTGCGATAGTAACAGCACTGCTGCTAATGGACCTGACCTCAAAGGTGATGTAGTACTGCATTTGGTGGATGAAGTGGACCATCTCGGAGGCCAGGATGTGACACTGATGCAGCACGCCGGACAACTCTGCAGGGTAAAGAGCACAAGGGCGGGTCATGTTATACAACAGGAAGTAGGCATGCTATCAAAATATAAATATATTTTGCCATAATGCTGCAAAAGATTATGTACAAAAAACCTGAAAGAAGGATGAGAGTTAATTTCAAGTGAGTTCTCCACTAAGTATGTGTATGCGTAAGTACCAGGCATGGTTTTTAGTAACTTGGCGTTACACATCTGTCCCTTCCAGATGTCAGTCAGCGTGTACTCCATCCTCTTGGCCCTCCACAGGAAATTGAACACCCGCAGGTAGTGGCCCATGCACTCCCTCGTAAACACCTGACAATATACACACAGACAAATGGTAATACTCACATCTTCAAGCTTCCACATGCAAAAAAATAAAATAAACAGAACATGTAGGAGGCTGTGTGTAGTCACCGTTGAAATCGGTCCATCAACATGGTAGTCCAGACTGAAAACATCCCAACCTGTATCACCAGGAGACACCTGGAGGCCACACAAGATGAGCCATAGTGAGAAAAAGGATCATTCGTCATTATTAATTCAATTACTTCCTAACAAGCAGGTGATGATGCTACCTCTAGCAGGCGTACGTCCAGCCTCTTGAGGATCTCAGCGTTATCATACTGGGCGTTGGTGGCCCTGACTGCCGTCTCCAAGATACCAGTCAGATTGTGTTGGTATAAAGTGGTGGCGGGACGGGCCAGCTCTGGTCTGAGATTAAAACATGTAGCATTTGAGAAAATTAGGACTTGCAGCTTGATCATCAGTGTTATAGATCGGGAAGGAAAACCATACTTCAGTAGGTCCATAAGGTGTCTGATGAAGTCTCCCTGGCCCAGCAGCAGGTATCTCCTCATGGCCTGCAGGTGCTCCAGCAACAGGTAGTTACGGTTGAGGACATCCAGCAGGTACTTGCTGGTGTCGAAGTAGGCCGCGTCGATCTTCTCCTGGAACGCTCCCTCCAGGTCAGACAGCAGCTCTGCGGCTACGTGAGCAAGAAGGTATCAACTGGAGTTTCTCTGCTGGCTACATTTTACACATTAATGAATGGCGGTCTTTTATATAAGATGAAAAAAATTTATGAAACATTTTTAAAAGAAATTTTTTTTATATTAGAGTTCAAAACTGCTGATTCATGGACAAATATTAATATGGATTAAAAAAATGTACCTTATTTATCAAATTATTACAATTATTTATTCCTAAGCGTTTAGATTTTTGCTGTAATTTTGGACTAACCCTCCTATTTTCCTTTGGATTCTGGGTCAACCAAGTCTTTGAACTGTTCTACTAGACAATAAGAGAGAAAGAGAACGTCCTTCAGCTCATATTCTAAAAGCCACAGATCAAACTGGTTAGATGAAGTCCTACAGACAGAATCAATAGACTACAGCTGAGTATACCCAGTTCTTCTCTCCAGTCAAAAGGAGAGAAGGACAAGGCCCAAGAGCATCGACCAGTGTTCACTAAAAACAACAAACGTCAATACAGTGTAATGAAATCAATACGATGAAGACAGAACACACATATACACAAAAGGAGGCTCCAAGTTGGTTATGAGCGTATACGTGTATTTCATGAAAACACTAAAATTAAACCAACACAGCACTCTGAAAAAGTCAGCAAACCTCTATTCACAACTTCACCATACTGGTTTTTCTTCTTAATGTCCCATTATGGGCTGTCAGAAACAAAACAAATGGAAGTATTATCTATGAATTTGCTTTCCTGAGACGCTTACCGTCTTTTGGAGTGTCTGCAGATTTCGACGCTGCCGTGATTTTGCCTGGCGGCGTTCTATCGTGGCAAACCTGATGCAGGAAGTTGATGGATTTGCCGATTAGCAGAACCTAAAGGGATAAGAGAAAGGGAGGAGATAGCAGCTCCTTTTCAGTCATTTCACAGTCTCGTCTACAAAAGCATGCTCTCTGGCATCCAGTGAAGACATCTGTGATGGCACGCGTACCTTGCGTGCCTGGTCCATGGTGATGAACGAAGGGATCATCGACTTCCTGAGGGAGTACTTGTCGTGCCACAGACGATCGGTCTTCACGTTGGGATCTGATGCTACAAAGAACTATGAACACACACATAGAAAAACACACACTTAACAGTTTTATTTTGCCTGCTGGGTTTAATTTCCGGTGTAACAATCAGATAGGCGCTGGTACGCATGTTGACTTTGAAGGTATATTGACATACGTTACCCCACATTCCCAGTGATATTGATATAGCCTGAGGTTGCGTTACATAATCGTTTCTTTTAATTTCTCTATAGCCAGCACAGTGGTTGCATTTGACATTTTTTCCCATTACAACTAGCCCTCACTGTCCTCCATCAGCAAACAAGCCCTTTCCCATTCCCTCAGAAGTTCTACTAGATGTTGCCGACTTAGTCACCTAATATTGAGACACCTTCATCCACAAAACAAGCAACTTTTTAGACAAACTTCAGCTGCTTTTAGTTGAAGACCAGTACAGCCATATGAGCACAGTTTTCCCTGCATCTACTCCTTTCACTGAGTAGCAGCAGCACACTTAGCTGACTGCATGGCAGCTGATATGCACATGAACGACCAGTGGATGTGAACTAACTGTACTTATCCAGACAGGAAGAGGCGCTTGGCTGAACAGAGTCTAATGTAACATTTGTCACTGAACAAGTAAGTCTATAGTCAGTGTCCAGACCGTTGCAGAGGTTTCCATCCTTTGTCACATTCACTTAAATTATCCATTTACTTCAGTGTCAGTACAGCAGCCTCAACTGGCCGTCTAATGAGGGCGCTGAAGGCTGTGTACAAGGATACATTTTAAAAACTGATATCAACTGTCAGGCTCACTTTAAATTCATCGTTATGAAGCTGTGTGTGGCTGAAATAAGACTTTCACAAGCAGTGTCACTATGAAAACCACAAGGATGACATTTAAATGCCTGATCTACACGCAGAAGCAAACAGCCTTTTTGAATTCTAAAGCCTTAAGTTGGATTAAGTGTTTTTTAAGTAATTATTAAGTTATGAAGGTTTAAAAACACTGCAAAAAATTGTATAAAAAAAAGTGCCAAATTTTGATCTACCTGTTTGTGTGCATGCATTGGTAAGCTATGTGATGCTAATGATGTGTAGCTCCATGTCAGCTACACCAACTACACATTTACTTCATACCATGCTTGGTTAGTTAAGTTGATTCTTGATCGTTTGTTGTTTAATGACTCGTACTTGCCTGAAATGATGAAAAATGTCCTACTAAGCTCCAACTTCAAAGTAACAAGTTTTCAGTGGTAATAAAAATGATATGTATTGTTCTGAAAACACAATGTGGCTGATGCAATAAAGTTGGGCCTAATTCTAGTTTGATTATTAATAACTGCACACTGTCAAATGTGCGCAGTTAAAAGGAGAAAACAGTGCGAATAAGCATTTACTGGCTCATTGCCTGAGAGTTCTGCAATGTTACAACCTACAGTGCCTTATTTATTTAAGCCTTTCAGCCATAATTACAGCTGTTGTTTAGAGTGCGTTTTCACAGGCTTTGTGAGATCTCCTGGGTAATTTCACTCCTGAAAGCTCCAGTAATTTCTAACTCTGTGTTCTTAAACACAGCACTTAAAACCAAAAGTCCAAGCGCTCGGTAATGGTCCGCGCTGGACACATAAATACTGTGTGCGCGAGAGCAATAGAAAGAGAGAAAGGGCGGGGAGAAATAAAGGAGACACATTCATCACTGTGATCTCCATTACACTCCTCTCATCAGTTCTCATTTAAGGGGCCGTCCTGGCTCTCCTCTCTCTGTAATGTTCCCTCTCATTGGGGTCAAACATCAGAGCAGTCAGAGAGAACATGCGCTGTAATTCTCAGATTCTCTGTAAAGACATTCATCTTTCTCATTGAATTTTGATGCACTGCTCTGCATTTATTTTGATTACAAGAGGTTTTTATTACTGCGCAGAAAAGATCAGAGAGGCATGTGTACCTCGTGGTAGGTGTCTTCTAATTCCCCGTCGTATATCCACCTGTAGAGGAAGTTGAGAATGGGGTGTGACACCAGGCTGAGGATGTGTTGAACAAGCGCTCTCATCTGTGGGTCTCCCGTTTTCCCGTAGGCATGAACTGCTGAAGCCAGCTCGCCACCCTTACGACCTAATGACACACAATGCGGGGACACTTAGAATGCTATATTCAGTTTAGCATGTTCACCCACCTACATTAAAACCAACAAGCACGCGTCCACACACCCTGGCAGAAGTCGACGAGGGCGGCGAGCGTTTTGAGCCTGACTTTAGGGTCGTACATCCAGACCAGCAGCCTCCTGAGGGTCAGACTGCTCTCTGTGCACACGGTCACACCCTGGTCATCCTCCACCTGCAGCTACAGCACAGAGAAATTACCTTAGATCGAGCATCTGCTGATTTTTCCATTACACATTCCCTCATTGTCAGCACTAATTTTGTTTACCTGCGAGTGGAGGACAGAGAGCAGCCTGTAGTACTCCTTAAGCTCCTGGTGGAGTGAGGCACAGAAGCTCTGAGTGGAGAGGAGAGGTCGCGGGTGGAGAAACACAGAAACAGAAAGGTAAGCATTAGTTGAGGACTGTGTGATAAAACTGACGTGAACAATTAATTCACATGGCAAATGTGCACACGCACTCACATACCTGTCCAACCAATCCAAAGGCCCGGTCGAGGCTTCTGGCATCAGTGTACTTCCTGACTTTGTTGTGGAGCCAGCCAAGTTCAGCCAGTCTGCTGCTGGTGTCCCTGAGGGACTTGCACAGCACCACCTAGTGAGTCAGAGCAGACATTACAACACATATAACAACATCTGCTTGTTTATTCTTCCACCAAGACCAGAGCGGAGGCAAAGCTATGTCTGTTTGCTAATTTATCAGCAGGACTTGGCAAAAACTCACGAGCTGTATTTCATTAAACTTGGTAGAAAAGTGGGCAAAAGTAGAACCCATTAAATTTTAGTGCAAATTCTGAGATGCAGCACTGGCTTTGGAAGACGACTGCATTACCATATTGTTCTTCTAGTTAAGCGTATGACAAAAAGGGCCAGCGTGATTTCTAATGCCATGTAGTAGCTATTATGCATGCCATGATTTGACCCTGACAGTGATCCAAATACTGGAATATTTACTCTCAGCTTATTTTTAAACTATAGTATTAGTTTAATATTAGGCCTATGGAAAGGAATCTCTAGCACAGAGTTTATAGACATAATCAAGGTATAATTAAAATCTTAATCAGCCACTTTCATTAAATCGCTCACTATAATTTACGCAACACATCTATGACTAATAAGGCCGTCTTGCAGCAGACGACCTTGTTTCCGGGCTGAAAAGTTCGCATTAAATTTTCATCTGCTTAACAAAAACCTTTTATCACTGGAGCCTTACAGAGAGCTTAAGTGGCCAAAGCAGCCTCCAAAATATCTCCATCCTTGACTAATATATCTGTGCTCTCAGTGGCTCCGTCTCCATCAGGTGGACGGTGTCGGCAGATCGAACACAAGTCTAAGTTTAGCATCACGGAGTGAGAATATGGGACAAGTTCCATCTATGGCCTTCCCATCGATAATGTGGCAAAAAGGGGAGGAGAGGGGGAATTAAATAAACTGACAGGACAGACAAAAAAAAAATAGGAAAGAGAAAGTGGGAGAAGATCGATGTGACTCGGAGCCAAAAAGCTTTATATTGATCTGTTGAATCTTGGTTCTAAAGTTCAGTCAACAAAAACAGTCTTGATTTCATATCATCTATTATGCCTAATAAAGAAAAGTGATCTTTGAGCAGCTGGAGCTCCAGGACTTGGATCCGCTGCAAGTCACTGTGGGATGGTGATGATTATTACTCTATGAAATGTGTGTACCCTGCTGAGCTGATTGGTCTATTAAGAGCTTTTACAAAGCTAGACGCCAGTTTGGGTACCTTGCTGTCTATTTTGTAGCAGTTATCCTGCGCGCTCATCTTGATGAACTTGCCGTCAATTCCCTGGAAGACGTAAAGGATGTCCCGCACCAGCGCCGCCTCGTTCACCTCACCTGCGCACGCAGAATGTGGAGGATTATATTGTGTTAGAGGGTAAGTGAGAAATGAAAATGAAACTTTAAGATCTCATGGTACATGGATTTCTCAGATAAACTCAAATGTACAACAGGACAGACTGAATGAATAATGCAACACATGACACAACAATGGGAGACACGAGGGGACATCTGGCTATGAGTGATAAATTGAAAGAGATCTGCTCAGAGCCTGCTCCAGGAGACTTCCTCTGAATGCAACATGTTATGTATTTAGAATGTATGGAGGTCAAAAAGAGTTAACTTTTGTTATTAAATGGTAAATGGCTTGTATTTGTATAGCGCTTTTACTAGTCCCCCATAGGGACCCCAAAGCGCTTTACACACCCAGTCATCCACCCATTCACGCACACATTCACACACTGGTGGAGGCAAGCTACAGTTGTAGCCACAGCTGCCCTGGGGCAGACTGACATTCAGTGCATAGTAAATGCACTGAATCTCATGGAGGGTTTTATTTTTTTTGGCACGGTCGTGCAGACCTGAAACCCACACTGTATACATGTCACTCACCGGCTGGGTCACCATCTCGGCGAGGACGCACTACTCTGGCAGCAGGGACCGGAGGCCCGAGGGGTGGCCGAGCGGCGGGCGGAACCATAGCGGAGCTGGGCGAGGAGCTTACAGGCAAAGTCCAGGCTAACCGTGAACCCAGAGGCTGACCGCCTCCAGCTGCAGGCTGAGGTGGCTGGCTGAAACACAACAGCACATTTACTTTAGTTATGGCTGAGCCGTTCTGGATTTTGGTATATACATTTACTATGCACTGAATGTCATAATAATTAGGGATGACGCCATGTTCATGTTTACAAAAGACTGATACTCTTTTCAATGGAATAGTTATACTGTTCTGATCGAGTAGCGCCTTCTAGGGCTGAAAAACTAAACCAGCATGGGCCACTGTAGTTCCTTTAGTGGCCACTTAAGGCTCACATTTGCCAAACTATTCCTCAAAACCTCGTTAAACATGTTAAAACAACCAACTTAACAGCATCAAAACCCTTCTTCCAAAAACATTTTCAGTCTAACCAGTCATTAAGAAGGGTGTGGTTAGCTTAAAGTCTGGGGCGTTTCATCTGTTTTTGCTGACAGTTTTGCAACCACAGCCAGCTGTAAGCAGCTGCTGTCTGCTGGACCTCACCTTAGATAAGTGGAGTGACTGAACTGAAGCTCTTAACTGTGCTGTTGGTGCCTTTTAAAGAATTTTAAATGCAATTAACTGACCAAAATGTTTGTGCTTCAGTTTTGATGAGTGAAATTAAATTATTAGTCCATTACTAATTAGCAGGTCCTTGTGTCTATACGCTGGTTACAGCTCCCTAACTAAGCTTCCTAGTGTTAGCTATTAAATTATACTGATTCTAAAAAACACAACGTGGCAACAGCCAGGATGCAAATATTGACAAAATAAGAGGTCATGCGAGTGAATACAGGATTGCCTTAGATGGATGTACTGTGTTGAAGTGGTTCGCACTGCAGAGTAAGAAGGTCTTGGGTTCAAATCCACTGGCCATCTGGGCCCTCTGTGCAACCTCAAGCTGGTGTCGCCGCAACCGCAGCACGTGTGTGCAATCGGTCAGTTTTTTATGCAATCGTAATCTGCCAGACTCACAGATTATATAAAGGGAGATGTTGAAACGTTATAAACAGTATAAAGTGCGTATAAATGGTATGGAGTTCACTGTTTGCATAACGCATAAATGGGACCTCAGCCCTGCAATATACTGGTGACATGTCTAGGCTGTACTCTGCCTCTCATCCAATCACAACCGGGACAGTGTCCCACCTTCCCCAAGACCCTGAATTGGATGTGGAAGAAAATGGATGATGTGGCTGATAATCACAGCAAAGACCAGAAATCTCACAATCAAGATTTGAGTTCAAATTTGGAATTTCTTTGGGAATTCAGCAGTTACTTTTTGATCCCTTGGAAAGTACTGGAACAGTCATTAAATAAAGCAAGCCCAGCACACATCTTTGTACTGTTACTTAATTATCACTGTGTGTTGTCCAGAGCCATGGGAAAACTTGACGTTTTCAAGAGGATAAATTGCCTTTTAAAGACGCAAAGGTGAGCCCAGACAGCCCAATGGTCATTGTTTACTAAAGGCCCACTGCATTATTAATAAGAAAAAAATGGGACTAAATGGCCGTTAAACTGTGTTATAAGGGGTCAGGCTGAGAGGAAAGAGGCAAGTTCACTTTCTGCTACTAAATGATACCTCTTGTATCTGACATAGGGCTTCTCACACAAACACATCAGAAAAACAACCCTTCACTGCAGAGCTTTTCGGGGCTGCCTAAAACCTCTGGTACGTGGCTTTGACATGGAAAGCTGAAGTTTTAACAAGCTGATATGAAGATGCTCACCCTGCAAGCAGTGGCTGTGGTGTTGGTGTAGGTCCGTTCAGTGTGTAAACTCCTAGACTTGAAATCCCACTGGTCCCGACACTAGCTGACAGGCCGGTGCTCCTCTCCCCATAGCTCAGGGCCAGGCTCTGCGGACGGGTGCAATAGAATGGGGTGGAGTGGGCGTCCCTGGGGAGGGCTTGGGCAAACAGTGCCCCGTAGTTTCCAACCTAAAAAGTACAATCAGACATTGAAGGTCTCCAGAATCAAGTATCAAGTATCAGTGCATATACACACGTAATCACTATGATCCAAAAGCTCGAGCTTTTAAACATTCAGTTTAATTTTCTTTCTACTCTTGGCTTTGTATGATATCACAGAGAGGGGATATCCTTATATATTCATCATGGCTCATAAGTTGCTATAAGCACTGAAGCTTCCACCATCTGCAGTTCAGATCATCTGTTTGTAAAGAGGTAGCCAGTCTGATGAAACCTCACCTGGGGTGTTGACCCAAGGCAAATGTAAGATATATAAGAATGACTTTTAACTCTGATTCATTTAAAGCTACTCTAATCTAAAAGATTTTAAGAGTTTTTAAGTGTATGTGTGTGTGCGTGCGTGTGTGTATGTGTTCCCCACCCTGCTGGATGGTTTGCGGGGGTCTTCAGAAAGGCTAAGCAACAAGTAGAGAACTGACCAGCGATGCTTTAGAACACCCTGCAAACAGGAAAACAACATTAAAAAAATACCACCTTCAAATCAGTTCAATTCGATCTCATTTACATAGCGCCCAATCACAACAACTGTCACCTCGAAGCGTTTTAAGGTAAAGACCCAAAATCAATACAGAGAAAACCCCAACATCAGAAACCCCCTTATGGCCAAGCACTAGGTGAAAGTGGGAAGGAAAAACTCCCTTCTAACAGGAAGAAACCTCCAGCAGAACCAACCTCAGGGAGGGGCGACTATCTGCCATGATTGAGTATGGGTGAGGGGAGTGAGACAGGACAAAAAGCACCCTTTGGAAGACTCTTTCATTTAATAAACAAAACAGTATTATTATCTGGAGGGGTGACTGTGGCGACTAGTGAGACTTATTAATAAACAAATAAATTAATATACAATTAATGACCAGTACTGTGTTATCAGCCCTTCAGAGGCTTACTCTGAACCAAATTAAACAGGTCTCTGTTTTATGCAAGCAGGCTGTATCATGAGTCAAGTGGGAAATTGTTCCATTAAAGCTTTAATACCTCTGTGGGTAATAATACCTTTCAGAGAGAAATCCAAATACCAACCTGTGTCTGAAGTTTCCTGTGCAGCTCCGAGAACAGAGCTGCATCCGCTTCTCTCCGCTGCTTCAGCACTGCAAGAGCATTAAGACCGACTGTGTTAGGTGGCGTTTCTCCTCCATGAATGGCTCATTTAACAGATGAACAAAGCTGGAAATGGTTCTTTGCCAAACAGGTTTTTAAATAACAAAAAGAAACTCTCCACAAATGGGATATTGTTAAAACTGCAGACCGAGACAAAGAAAAGTAGGAAATGTATTGTGGAGGTTCAAAAAGAAAGCCAGCAGACTGCAGCGCCCTTCTGAAAGCCCAAAGTTGCTCATCAAGATAAAGCATGCTGTGTTTGTATTTATAACTGCCCTCATATTGACAACCAACCCTCCAGCTCTGGTACACCCTGTCACTGCTGGCATTTAGAGCTGCAAGACAAATGCTATTTCTTTAGCAGTCACTGGAATACATTATTTCATATGCTCAAACTCACTCAAAGTTAATTTCATTTAAATGTCTGACTGTTTCACATCATTAACCAATATAAAATATCCAGTTATCACTTTTGTGGCAATGTTGCAATTAAAATACACAAAGACTAAGCAAAAACTTCTCATAAGTCCACCTGGGATAAATAAATGCTGTACAGTAAGTGCTGTGCTATTTTGGTTTCACAGTCTGCAGCAAAGCTTGGATCAATGTTTTCCCACTAATGGTGTGACCTTGCTGCCATTTAAGTCAAATAGGATTCTGTAGTATGGTGGAATAAAGATTTTCCAGCACATGTATTAAAGCTGGCATTCTGACATAAGGGGATCAGATGTCACAATGACTAAATGAAGTAATATACAGTGGATTATAATGGATTTGCTTTCACAGAGGGAGGGAGGAAAGCATCAATCCAAATGTCACTCACGCTCTTTCTTTATCTTCTCTGACACCAGGAACTCGTCTCGTTCAATAGTAGGGGCATAGTTACTGCCAATGACTCGTACTGCGTACTGGAACTGGTGGGCAACTTCAGCTGAAAAAACAAAACAAAAAACAAATATCAAGACATGACTAACAACTTGAAGGAATGTACAAATGACAGTGTGTTGACTGGGGCATTTTTCCCCCTGTTACATCATTACTTTACTTATAATGTTTCACTTATTTTCCAAAAGCACAAACAGGATATAACAAAATGAACTTACAGACCAGGAGAGTGCAGATTTGCCATTACTTTAATAAGGATAATGTATGATGGGACAGTGTTACTAACACTTTAGATACATATTTTAAAAGCTAATTTTCATTGCAGTTGCTAACTGCAAAGGTTTTGGGCCTTTGATCAAAAGTGACTTAAAAAAACAAAAACAAAAAAAAAACACTGCTTCTGCCTCTATCTACAACAGGGGCCTGCAGCTAGCCAGGCAACTGCATCCAATTTACCACACAGATTAGAAACAGAGCTAAGTGGCTAGCAATCTAAAAGATAACCGAGAAAGGCGAAGCACTTTATTTGAGCTAAAGTAACGGTGTAAGACAGCGACTCGTGGAAGCACCGTGAAGCTGTTCAGCTGGATGTGCAGCATCTGGCCAAGCCAATTGGCTGACAGATACGCGAACCGAGCCCCCGCTACGTCCCGTTTTTCCTCACAGCTAAAGCGATAGCCACATAAAAAGAAATCAATATATTTTCTTAATAATTTAAATGTGACATTGTAGTGACATGTTTACTCCCGAAGGCCTTAAGAAATTAATAAAATCCTATCTTCAATTCGGCAATTGTCCGAAAGACTGAGCAGCAGTTATTTAAGTAAAACTTCAACCGTTTTCTACAATATTCAGTCTGCAAAACAAACCGGGTGAGTCGGCGCCCGCTGCTTAAAACGTTTAATAAACAGAAAAATCAGAGCGGTCTAATGTGAAATATTAATGCCGAATTTGCCACTGGAAGTTAATCACTCACATACTGCTTCGTGTGAAGCATGTATGTTTACTAACAGGACGCGAAACAACAAAAAATAGATTTTTTTGAATGAGGTTAGGTTTGGCAGTTCCTGACTACTACAGTAGTGCAGTAGCGCGAAGCTTGCTAGCAGTAACGGATGTACCTTCGCTTTTCCCCGTGATTCTGCAGCAGAGGCTTTGGAGAAGGACGTTTGGCGATTTCTGATCCAGGGTTGCCATGCTCTCCGTGGCAAATGGGCAGTGTGTTCCCCAATAAATGAATAAATGTGAATGAATAATATGAACTAACTCAAATCCCCCACTACGGGCAACGCCATTTTGACAACTTCAGGCAAGCTAGGAAGAATTTGACAACGACCAGCGCCATTTGCCTTCAAAATAAAAGCATACATGTTCTTACCTATTTCTTTTAAAAACTTGCACAACACTAACGAAGGCTCAATAAATTATGTACACATCAAAACTAGAAGCACTGTTCCGCAAAAAAAAATAACAAGACGATAATACATACGACGTCAAGAAAGACGAGGAAGACAAGATAACCAGATCAATGAATATGTAAGGGGAACTTGTAATGTAAAAAAGAACCTTTTGACTGGTAAGTAAGACCAAAGGTGCAACATGTATGCCGGATGTTTAATTATCTACCAGTCCCATTAATAAATAAATAATGAACGGCAAAAATACCAAAACAACTAAAAGCCTATTTATGACATATCATTAATAAAGTTGTTACAGTTTAAACCAAAATCCATCACGTAGGTTTTATTTTGAAGGTTCAAACAAGAAACCGTGGTTATTATTTCTATTTTTACGGCGGACTTTCAACAGAACCCGCCGAAAAGCGTCTCCAGGAAACAGGGCGCGGACAAGTGGATGAAAATATTTCCCTCCTGAAACGTGGTGCCATGAATTATTTTGTTCTGACCCCGCTGACCTGCCTGTTACAAACCGATGCGTCACGACAGCAGTAATAACTTGTAATAATGAGTCTAAAATATTTTGAAAATCTCTTCTCATTTTAAACCGAGCTTGAAAAAGTGGATGAGATTTGAGATGGAAAAGGAATATAAATTTTACCTTTCAAATTCCTTATTTGTTGTATCACAAAACTTTAGTTAACCTAAGTAATAAACAAACAAATGAATAAATAAATAAATGCGATTATGTGTAAGTTATGTGTATTTCTGACATTTTCTGTAATGATTTCAGCACCATATCTATGGATAGCACCAGTCTGTTTTATTTTATTTTATTTTATTATTTTTTTAAGTTAAAAAAAATACTAAATATCCCACAGTTAACTGAAACACCCAATCAATAATTACTCTTCACAAACACTAGAGCGCGCATGCGTTCACCCCCGGTGCCAGAGCCACCACCTGGCTCCACGTGACGTAGATGAAAGAAAATCTCTTTTGGCCGCGGCGCGAGACAAGAAGATTATTAGTACACGCGCAGAGGGGGGAGAGAGAGAGAAAGAGGGAGCGCGAGAGAGCTGGATATTAGTTTGGCTTCTAGTCTTTTAGGAGGAGCAGCTCGCTGCCCGTGTGAACTGTCTTCAAACTGTAGAAGACGCACAGACAGACACTCCCCCGTTTAAAGCCCGTTGCGGGGTCCGTAGGTGAGTTTGGAAGCGAGTCCTTTTTTTCCAATTCAGGAAGAAGAAGACGGGGGAGAAGAGAAAGTCATGGACAGAGGAGTAGAATTAAAAAGAAGCTAGCGCCCGCAGTAAAAATAACCTTTGGAGGAGAAAAAGACAGAGAGCAGAAGAAGTGTCCGGAGAGGGAAGAGGAACAGGATGGGGATGGATTTCAGCACTCTGCGTACTCTTATCAGCCGATATGTAAGTTTGTTTTTCCTTTTTTCTTTTTTTAAAAATTAAATACCCTTATGTTCACATTAACACATGCGACTAGTTGCCTACAAACCAAAGACATTTCCATTTTAAATCAAACCTGTGAACTTTTTTTGTTATCACCGTTGGTTTAAAATTCCGACGAAGCGGCTCTCAGAGGATTAGGTTTCAATAAAGGGAGTGGAAAGCAACTCACTGAAGAGTGGTTGGGAAACTTCCCGACACTTAAAAATCGTGTGACTAATTAACCTTTATCAACTTATATATTTTTTAACTTTTTTCCCACGTCCCTTTATTTCAACTTCAACAATGACATTTCGGCAGTTTTAAGTTACTTTTTTAAAGTTCATTGCTCCACAAATGACACTAGATCCCCACTACTCTGATCTTGAAAGCACATGTAAAATGCATCTTTCACTGATATTCTTTAAATATATATCAGCTATTTATGTTGAAGCATGTGTTAAATAATAAGCTCCTCACATATCTGTTAGTGCTGAAAAACATTGTGTATCTATATCTATATATATATATATATGTCGAAATGTGAGAGAGATATTATTTGGTATGTACAAAATTGTTCCAAGTACTTTTGCAGATACTGTTCAGACATCTTTAAACAACAAACGCGGTGTGATTTGAATGAGTGAAAGGTTGAGTCACCTCACAGTATTGGTAAGTGGTGGGTGGGTGACTACCTATCTGCTCATGGCAGAACATGCCAAAAAATGCAGACAGGCAGCTATTATCATTCATGTCATCGTTGCCACTCAGTCTCATTTATTATGCTACCTCCCAGTAGAACAAAATGGAACATGAATTATGTAATCCACTTGTTTTCTCCCTGCTAGTCAAATCGATGGGCAGCATCTATATGGGTTACATTAGGCTCGGCAGTAATGTGCTTGACAATAATCCAGACAGTGCGAGCCCTGCTCACATGAGAGCCAGTGAGGTTTATACCCCAGCTCCGTACTCAGCTGAAGCTTAGGCACTGCTTCCCAACTGTTGCAACTAGCTGATTAAATACAATTCCCTGCTGTGTGGAGGGTGAAATGGAGCCATGTAGCTAGAAGCATGAAGAGAGAAGCCGGTGACTGGTGTAGGATGTGGGATGCTGATGAGGTCTGCTGCTGTAATTGGTCTGGATAAATGCTTTAGGTAAATGGGTTAGGGCTAAATTGATTGCATTGCTGCTGTGGTGGAAAGAGGCTGCTGAATACTTAAGATCAGGGTCAGGAACATCCATCTGTTTGTCAGATGAAGGATTCTCCCTGTGACCAAGTCTGTAAAGTGAAGCTAAATGTAAATTCAGGCTTTATACTATTTCTGCTATGATGTAAAGAGCCTGTGGTACGAACAGGCTGCTAAAAACATACTAATAACAAATGTTTGTAGAGTATTTAAATATGACAATTGGTTTAATTTTCAGGTGTTTATAATGACATGTAAACACAGTAATAATATGCCTAGTATCTTAGTCATGTTCTCATCTTCTGAGTTTTCTAAGTATTTCATGTATAGACTTGTTTGTGGCTGTAATTCAGAAACCAGTCTCCTTTGAGTCTCTGGGCTTTGGGCACGTTGAGATTTGTTTCACAAATAGACGTAACAACTGTGACAGATTTTACAGCCTGATAAAGGATCCCTGTGATTTCACAACAGCTCAATAAACTGAACTGAACTATGAGAGAATTTTCATCATTAAATGTTAGTGCGTGTTTCTATTAACATGCCGACACGTGCAGTAAACATTTAAAAAGCAGCCAAAGATCAGAATTGAGGTTGTGTGAATTTGTTAATTATGATGCTTCACACAGAAACATTAAAAGGCCCGCTGTGCATGTACTGAAATTTTCGTTATTCACTCTATAAATACATCAATGTTTTCATGCAAACAGAGTGCAACTGACAGTATTGGGTTACGTACAGTGCATCTTTGTTCTAAAAAAAGTAAATATTGTGTCAAGGCTCATTGTTTCTTTAAATGAGGTGGTGTGAGGAATGTTTAGAGTGGACGCATGATGAAAAATATATCTGTACTGTGGATAATCTACCGCCTTGTGTTTAAAAAGCTGTGCCATCCGTCTTGTGCGATGTCAGTAGAAGCCACAGTAAATTTTATTATTGCGATTGTGCCAAAACTTTCTGTGTTATGCTACAGGCTTGCAGAGGGAAAGTACAAATGAAATAAACAGGTTTAACTGGGGTTGCTTTGTACCTGTTTGTTACCTTTTGCTCTGCAACAGGGTGTGGATCGTGGTGGTGAAAGTCAGTCTCGTCAGTCGCTGCCGCCTCAGATTAGGTAAAAGCTAAATGATGTCATATAAGCCTACAGTATAGCTCTCTTTAAAAGTGTAACATGCAGAGTTGTTCATGTAGTGGCTGCCTGTCCTGTCTAGACCAGTTTAAAATCAAACGTGATGCTGGTAGCACCAAGAGCTCTGAGATACAGTGTAGTTATTCCAAAACAGGTGGCTCACCCTGTTTTGTTCTTTTCCTGAGTTAATTTTAGTCACTGAAATTCTTAGAAGTACTGTTTTATATATTTTCTAACCTGTCTTCAGTGCTCCTCCTCAAGTCTTTTTTTAGGAGATATCAGGAGAAGCACTGTTTAATTGGATTATATAACAGAATTATAAAAGAGTTAGGAAAAAGCACAATGCTACGGTCAGCTTTCTGTCTCAGGAGTGGCATAAAATACAAAGTTAAGTTTTCTCCAGAATTAAATACTTAGATCCAGTGACTTTGTGTCTATCAACGCAAATCACCCATAATGCTGTATAATGGGTGTAATGTCCCAACAGCAGACGCAGCTGCTGGTGCAAAGGGACAGAGACAGATATCAGCAGAGCAGCTGAACGTAAATGGTGTTAAGTTGTAATATTTGCCCTTTTTCCCCCCTTATAAATTTCTTCATAGCCCTACAGACTTGTAGAGACTGGACTTGTGTTATAAAGAGTCAATGACAAGATAACGGTTGCAACAGTAGGTTAATAACACACATTAGTAATACACTGGAGCATATGCTGAAAATGTAATGGACAGGAGTTGCACAGCATCTCTTTACTTTCACTATCTGAAAATAATACCAAGCCAGCTGAAACCAGCTAATAACTGAACTGTAATGGTGGCAGAGAGTTCTCAGTCCAGCTCTGCTCCAACTGATTCATCCCACACAGCACGTTTGTATTGGTTTGACCTCTTGTGGACACAATACAAATATTATAATCATTTAACACTGTGCAGGTGATTTTCTTTCTTTTTCTTAAGGAACAATGAAATGTTATTTTGACAGCCTATGTTTGTTTGCTTAGCAAACAGAGTTCAGTGCATCTTAGCAGAACTGGACTGTTACTGTTACTGTTACAATGAAAAACAGCAGAGTTGCAAATACCAGGACACTGAAATGTAGAACTGGAGCAGAAATGAGATCTCACTAGTTTCCTGACAGTTGCCCACTAGCCACTTTATTGGTTCTTCTGAAGGATAAATACCTTGCTATATTTTAAAATAATATTAGTAGGCATTCAAAGCATTAACCATCCTTTTGAAGGTATTTTCCTAAATAATCAAACCATATAAGACTAGAAAAAAGACAAACTAAGATTATTTTGGCTTACAGGCTGAGTAAAGTCAGACGTCATATCGGGTTGACGTCTTTGGAACTCGCAGTTTGGGAAAAGGCCTAAAAATCCTTTAAATGTGCTTTTAAGTGCTTTTAATAAAACCCATGCTTAGCCAAGTGATTTTTAGTGTAAAAGCATTGGGCTTGTGCAAAACCATACACTCACACATGGACCAATGCACCAAAATCAATATACAGCATTTGTATTATTTAGGACTACAATTATCATTTGGTCAGTTATTTTTTGATTAAATAAGTAAGCTACTTTCAGCTGCCCTCTTGCCACAGGGGGTAACTCTGTGGGATTTGGTTTTACACTGGATGTCCTTACTGACACAACCTCAAAGGAGAGATTGGTGACTCCGGCTGGAATCTACGGTAACCAGCGATCTTTTTCCTTTCCAAGCAAATTATATCACCAGTTTTTATCATATCATATCATAATGTTAGAAAGTGGTTGTAAATCTTATTCAGAATAAATTTCATATTGCTACATTACACTACTACTAATACTACTTTGTAGACTGTAACTGTGAAAATCAAACAATATTGGACGAATCCAAAATGAAACAAACTGGAGATATCATGTTCGTGTATTAGGCGTGTTCAAGAAGCCACCCAGCATTCCTCTCCAGCTACCTAATGTGGCTCTCTGAAAGTCCCGCTGGTCTCTTTTTGGCTTCCTGCCTTCACATACTAGATTAAAGGGTTACTGCTGTTCACTATACCTTCACCCACTTAATCCAGTTTGCAGCTATACTTTCAGATCTAAGCTTATCACTAAACACCTTACTACTTATATTCAGCCTAGTTTTATTTTCTAATTAGCTCACCGAACAGCAGGCTGTATGTGAAGTATGCTAACTGATCCATGCATATGAGGCCGTAATAAATGTTCACGTCAGTAGTGGCTGATGATCATGTTGCTGTCTCTATAGTGTCATTCATGCACATTAGTAAGAAGCAGGTAGATGGGATAGTTGTAGCCAGTTGACGCAGAGGGCATCAGATCATATGAACTCCTTGGCTCCAAATGCTTGTCAATAATTCATTAGTAGACTGGCTGACAATGAAGACTGATGTTTGTGTAACTTGTTTAGGAGTCTGCTCACTGTGGGGCTCAGGGATGCCCCAGGTGGCTTGATGGGATTCCAGAGGGTCCCCATCTAACCACTGTGTTTTAATCACTGCAGGATATAATTTTACAACCGAGGTTTGGTGGAAACTGCAAAAAAGTCCTATGCTGGCTTTTCTAACTAATGCCCTCACAGAAGAGTAGAGATGGAAGACTTCATTGTGCAAATAAAGTCCAACTTGGCTTAACCATAAGGAAGTGCCTAAAGGTTAAACTAAGGTAATCAAGCCTGAAGAAAGGGTTACAGTCGTGAGTCCTACTTAATACTACTACTACTTAATAGTACAACAGTCCATTTTTACGTGCTTGGGTTCAAACAGCAGAATTCACACTTCAGGAGTGCCACTGCTCTTCAGATTACAGCACTTGTGAGTGAAACGACTTGTAATTTCCTTCTACATTGCATAGGCATGCCATGGTATGCCAGAAAAAGGCAGTTTTTATGCTAAAGAAGAGCCAAGTTGTTGTGATGCTCAGTAGTGGCTTTTGAAGTTTACTCACGTGTAGCTCCTCCTGCATTGGCGGGTTTCCTCTTAGTGACCCCCATGCTAACAATTAAACAGCTGCTCAGCCATAATGTCGCAATCCACAAGGTTCACCTGGGTTAACCTCTTTAGGTGAAGGATTCACAGGCTCTCACTAAGCCATCTGGCCTCAAGATTGTTTTGCTGCTTCACTAGTTGCTGCTTCTTTGTTTATCTGCATTAACTCCCAGGACTTACTAGAAAACCTTGGTGACAAGGAGTAGTTTGGAATTAAAAGTACTTTCTTAATATGTGTAGATTGCACAAATATGCCAGATTCAGAAGGCAGGGAAAATTTCCAATTTTATTTTAAACGGTTGATCATGTAAAACTATTATATGAGTCACATTATGTTTTTCAGTATTGAGCAGATAAACCTTCTGCAGCCATGTTGTATCTTTACAACAACATTCTACATGTACTTTAACAACATCTTTCTTTTCTATTGGATATGGCAACATTTCTTAAATTCCTTCATTTAAAATGAAGGAATTTCAGCTAGTGGTCCGTCATCACCTGCTGCATATATCCATTGATATGTGACAAAGTGAAACAGAACATTACTTCTTTCCTTGTGCTATTTGGATACCTATTCGAAATCCGTAGCAGTTCAGTTCTGAATTAATCAATGTTGTTGCATTAATGTTTCTACACCAGCTTGTTAACATTTTTTCTTTATGTGCTGACACTTTGACAAAACATTTTGGCTCCTCACGATACTGTCTAAGCAATACCTGCAGTGGAGTGCTATAGCTCCATTAAGAGCCTGTATCAGTGTCGTCGCAGTAACATTACCAGTATATTACAGCTCAATGAACAAGTAGACAGATGATAAATAGCCTTAGGTTAATGGTGCATAGAGACCTCTATCCAAAGAGAGAGACCGATAACAGATATGGAGGGCAAGAGATGTTGTTTGAACTTGGGTCATCATAATAACATTGCTCCAGGTTGCCAGTGAAAGTGCTGAGGGAGGCAGGTGTGCACCTTAATGTTCCCCCTGTCTGAGGGAATGATAGCCGGTCGACTCTCTCCTGGAACACCATTCCCCACGGCCCGCGTGTCAGAGAGGAAGAGAAGTGAAGTGAGCCGCCTCCCCTCTTTCCAAAAAGCTGATGGTGCACTATAAATATCACCCCACCCCACTTCCATTTAACCATAATGCCTTACCCCCTTTCCCCACTTCTCCATTGCTTTGTTGGTTGGAGACATTAGCAGACAGTCATAAAAGGCTATTGATCATTTGGATTTTTGGCAGGTAGTACTTATCTATAAATGTGATGTCACAGGAAGTGAAGCAAAATTTTCTCTACTTCAAAAATTTGGTTCCTTTTGTTGATGTTCTCCACTGGTCTAGGAATGAGCATCTATCTACAATGCAACGTTTAATAAAAGTGTAACTGAAACAATTAAATCTTAAAACTGTTACTTTACTTTTTTGTAACCTGTCCTTTGGGGCTGTACCAGAATATTTGATCTTTAAGCTTTAAATTGTTTGAAGGGGGCATGTATTTTTTCTAAACACTTTTTTACCTCATTGTTGCCAACTTAGTGACTTTGTTGCAATATTTATTGACTTTTCTATGACCTTTAGTAAGGGTTTATTTTATATATATATGTATAAAAACACAAAAAACAAAGAAAACTGCAAATTCGTCCTTGCTCATCCTGTGCAGCTTTCGCTGTCTCCTTTGTTTTATTCATTAAAGTCACAAAGCAGCAAACTGCAGCTCTCTGACCAAATTCTTCCATATGGCTCTACAAGTGGAGCCAGCTTAAATCACTGCATGGAACAACAATTAGAATATTTGCTGCTGATCACTGCTAAAAATATCATTTTTTTGACGGCCTAATTCTGCTTTGAAATACACAAAGGGTATATCTCCAGCCTTCTACCACAGGTCCATGAAAACAGTAATTGTGGTATGATCTTTGGACAGTGATTAGGTATACATTTGCTGACATCCCAGCTAGTGCAGTAATGTTGCATTGGTACAGAATTGTAAGTATAATGATCAGTAGTTGAAGTCATCCTTGTTTGTATTCATCTTATCTTTCTTTTCATGAATAATAATAGTAATTATTGCATGGTACCAGCCTCCTGCACTTTCAGGGAAAGTTAAAAGCTTTTCAAAGACGTCTGAAGAGAGCCCTCGTAAAGCTGTGTTTACAGTTCAAAGCCTTGCAGCATTCTTTTGTGCAAAAACTTATCAAAGACACCAAAGCCCCCTCCTGAAGATGCATTTGTTGCTAGGCTACAAAATACAAACTAGCCAATATTACTATCTGGGAACCAGATGATACATACAAGTGAATCTCATGTTGGTGCTCAACATCAAGCTACAGCTACTGGTTTCTTAAGTGGTTTCCATAGTTGAGCAGCTGATGCACATTGAAACGACATGAATTATAATATTTTGAATGCACTTTAGCAGGAACCCATCAGTAGATGACTGTGATCTAACTGCTCAGACTGTCAGTCTGCCAGAAAACATTCAGCCCCAAGTGATATAATAGTTAGGACACACAAAGGACTGTGCAGATGTATTTTCAGTTTCCAGTGACGCCTTGATAATGCTTAATTATGAACTGTAATATATGTAGTGCTGCAAATGTCTTATATCTGACAGTGGAAAGGACTGGAAGAAGGATAGCACAGAATAACAATATAGATATAGCTCTGATTGCAGAATTACTGTGATAAAGTAAATCCCTGAAACACACCACATGCAGCATTTTAACATGAATAAATAATCACCACATGAATATTTGAGTACAAATACCACAAGCAAAAGAGGGCACCTATAAATCTGCAACCCAACAATATTTCTCATATTGTGGATCAAGATCAGGTATTAAATCTAAATATGCTTGATTGATTTGCAAGAATGGATAAAGTGCTGTTGTTCGATCAAGATTTGGAATTATAGTTAAGCAAAAACCGAAGACAAAACATATATTTAATAATAATATACAGGGCCTGTTGCTGGGTGTGTAATTTCTCCATAGTACTGTTATTTTCAGCTGAATAATATATATTTAAGGAGGAGTAACTCTTATAGTTCACACAATGTATATACAACTCAACTACAGCGGCATGATAAAAATAGCAGAGGCTACGCTGGCGGTGGAGTAGATGTGCTCCTGAGAGGGCTGGGCTTGTTCCAGGATTTATGCATCAACCCAACACGATGTTCTTCCTACAGCAAAGGCAACGGTGCATTTTTTAATATTTTAACTGCTTTATGTTCAGGAAGTCATTCACTTTGTTTCATGGCTGGTTGGTTTGACCCGCAGCTGAAGCATCATCCTTCAGTGAACAGCCAGTAGAAAGGTGTTGAGAGCCACTTTATTCATATTATGTAATTGTGACTATGCATACTGTTGGGTCTGTGTTTCCACAAACCCCGCTAATTCTAGAGACTTATTCATCATGAAGAAAACAAGACAGTCGATCGATCCATTACTTGCACAAGGGAGGCCTCATCTGTGTCCAGCACGACAAAGAACCCCAAATGGTGGCCCCCTCTCGCTGCCTTTTATTGACAAACTTCAAACAATAGTTTACAAAGCACCTCCCCTTGCAACCCCCCTTTGGTTACAAGACAAGGACTGTATGTAAGTGTGTGTGTGTGTGTT
>NW_005187441.1:200936-207716 GCF_000239375.1 Pundamilia nyererei | reverse complement strand
GAAACACAATGGCAACATTCAACAATTAGACTTAACACATACAATATGAAAAACTACTACACTGGGGCTCTTATTATCTGAAACCCACAGATAATCCATGCAGAAGAAGCAGTTTAGGAATGTATTTCCACCATGCTGCTTGGCTGCTGTCAGGTGATTGATGTAATGGGAGCCACGTGATGTCATTAGCTTCCCTCCACCCTGCTATGCTGTGAATTTTTTTTGTTGTTTGTTTTGGGGGGTGGGGTTGAGAAGCTGGGAATTGTTGCTAAAAAGTTTATAAAACATGTGTCGTCCTCTTTAATTGACCACAAAATTGACCCCACTGCTTTCAGTAGAAGACAGAAAAGAGGATTTTAGAGGATGGTGGATGACAGACAAAATGATGATTCAGACATTAAGATGCAGTAATAGAGTCAGTGGGTGCAGAGGATGAGAAACAGGAAGACGTAATCTCATGGTTGTCAAGGAGATGAAGAACAAACTGACCATATAGTAATTTTCTCCTTTATTCGGGTGCAGCTCACTCTCATCGAGTGTGTGTGTGTGTGTGTGTGTGTGAATTTGCCTTCTTAGGTGACATGGAAGGGCAGCAGGATTCATGGGGGTGCATGAGAGTGTAGCACCACGAGTAGCACAGAGCAATGAAGCTCAACTGAACTGAACAAAAGTGAAAAGAAGTGTACCACATCAACACAAAGCATAGAACAAATACACAATACCCCTAAAGAGCAGAACAGCCATCTCCAAGGATTACCGAGACATCAGATGATGATCACAGTCCAGCAAAAGTTTGAAGAGTCTGAAGTTTTTGTGTCGCCCTGTTTTCGTTCACCGAACTGGAGCGAGCCACTCTTCTCTCAAAATGTAATTCAATGTAACAGACTATTAGATATCTGGACCTAAGAGAGCACCTCAGTGATTTAACACTGCACTGTCAGAATCACAACAGCTAGTTTAAAAATAAAATGCCTGAAGCGCTGGAGCAGAGGATGCTGCGTTTTCAGTTCCACTCATTCTTCTTACTTGTTTAACCAGGAAGACAAAGGAATGGAAGACAGGTGGCATTATTGTGGTAATTTACAGGATTTTACCGTATGGAAAAGGCTTTATGCAACTTTTTTGCACAAATTGTGATAATACTCCATAGCACATGCTCCACATGTTGCTGAAGGAAATTAGTGGGTTTCCACTTAAATGCGTAAGAATACTTATCAGGATATAACTTTGAACGATGTCCACTCAAACAGAAAAATTTATATTGTTAAAAGAGAACATGATTTCTGCATGATTTTAATTCAAAATCTTTAAATGTAAATACAGTAAAAACAGAAGACACAGCATTCATTCAGAAAAACTAATTTGAAGATCTGTTAGGAAATACTGATACTTGTTTAACAACTTTTCAAAAGTTTAATTAAACTTGAATGGAAACAAAAAGAGAGAGGCCTGGAGCAGGTTTTGACTCCAGTTTTTTATCAGTTGAACATCATGTGATCGATTTAAATTCCACTGAGCCTGGATCAGTTCAAACAACTGGAAAAATGGACCAGTTAGAAATAAGTTCAACAGGGACACATACACACACTTACTCCTCATAGCACAACCTAAACTACAGCTTAGCTACAGTTTCTGTTTGCCAGAGAATGAGTGGAGTTTGAAGGCCAATAAGACTGAAGAGGATGATTCATGCTAGACTTTATTTCCCTGAATATGCTCCACTGTGGCACAGTTTTATTAAGACAGCAGTAACCCAGGGAGCTGATAACACGCTGTATGGGAAACTCTCCTGAACCCAGATTTTGGAAAGTTTACAAAAATGCTGAAATATTTGAACAATGTTTTTTAAGTTGGGTTGAGTCACACAGTGAGCTTATTTAGCTTATGCTGCTGGGGAAGTAATGACGTGTTTAAAGATGTTGTAAGATGAGTCACTTTGTCTTTGTATAGACAGTGAAAACTGGAAATGATTTGTTTTGTTTTTTCTCAGTGATAATTCTGCAATTTTGAGGGTATTTTTAGTTGATAATATTAGTTTGTTTTTCCTTCTTTTTATTTGGAGCAATTAAACACTTATTTCATAAAAGTGCTTTGGGCTGTGGGAGACCATAGTGGAAATCTTCACAGTTGTGCGATATTAATTAAGTTTAAAATAATGATCACTTGGAGCACTTATAATGGGATGTGAAGGTGCATTGGTAGACAGAGATTTCATATACTCCCTGTGTGTGCACGTGTGTGAGGATGATTGCTGCTAAGACAAACAGTATAATAAACACCATTAGGAAGAGGTGGCCCTAGGACAAACATTAGAGAAGGCTCCCATTAACGAGAGGGAAAGAGACAAGGAGAATGAAAAGTTGAGAAGTAAACATGTCGGAAGAAGTGATATAAAAGCATTTTGGTAGTTTTCTCTGATGTCCTCAGAGATTCGTAGAAGGTCTGATGTTACTGCAGGAAGTGAAACTGAGAGAGGTAAAATACGTGTACACTAATAGTGCTGTCAATTTTCTGCAATTTCTTTGCAGTTGGACGATTCACTCAGGATAATATAACACCTGTTTAAAAAAACATGCAGTGGATGACACTTTTTTTTGTATATTTTGTTCAACCGAACTGCAGTCAGTCCTGGTGCTAAGTTAAGCTCATCTTCTAGATGTGGTTTCAATCATCTTATCTAACTCTTAGAGGAGAGAAAATGTTCATGATTCTCCCAGAAATGTGGATGTATGGAGTACCTTTCTCCAGCTGGTTGATGCTTCATATTTAACCCTGTACCATGCCATGAGCTCATGTGTTTACTCAGGCTGGGCTGCTGAGCCGTTATCCTGCTTACTGCACAAAGTATTCTGCATATGTTAACAACATGCCAATGACGATACCCAGTGACACAAACATTTGTCAATGTATGCACTGCCAATTGTGTTTTTGAAGCTGTTGATTTCCATGCAGATATTTAAAGTGTATTATGTTAATTTATGAATTGTATTCTATGTTTTTATTTTGTCTCTATTCTAATAGCTTTTGCAAAATTATTCTTTTTTTCTAAGATTTATGTTGGGCCTTGGTGCAGTCCCTCAGTTCACCATCTATCTGAAACAAGCTATTTTAACTCCGTCCTTCCTACATTTAGGTACACTTGACTCTGAGTTAGTAGCCGCTCACAAACAGGTTTGATTGGAGGGTGAGTGTAGGTGACATAGTAGCGATATCCGCTCTCTGTGACATCATACTCGGAAACAGTGCTAGGAGCATTTCGAAAAGCTTGAGCTCTCACATTTTTGTTCAGTATGAGCCTTCGTCATTGTAAGAGTGTATATTCATCCATTTCCATTTTCTTAACTGCTTATCCAATTCAGGGTGGGCTGGAGTCTATCCCAACTGTCACTTGGTGAGGGGAGGAGTAAATCCTGGAAAGGTTGCCACTCACAAGTTCATTACAGAACACATGGAGACAGATGACAAACTCTCACATTTTCACATCTACCACTTATTTAAATACAGAGGTGTTTGTCTTTTTAGCTGGAGTGCTCAGAGAGAACACATGCCAGCATAGTGAAGCCCAGGAGCAACAGTTTCTTACCGCTATGGCGCCCATGCTGCCTGTGTGCGTAGGGCATAATATGTCCCCTTTAAGAGTCTGTTTTGACAAGATGTTTAGGCTTGATTGAGATATCCTTAAACCTCCTGCTAGCTTTAGTGCACCTCTTATTATAGCTCGCCCTTTTGCTCAGCGCTATCACTGCAAAAGCTGAGCAGCGCTACCAAGTCATAAGCACCCACTTCCTTTGAGTGAAAGTGCTGCAGTTATTTAAAGCCAACTGAATGTCCACAGATCAATGCAGGCACTTAGTGTGACCTGGGTACTCAACACAAACACAGACATGTTTAACTTGAGAGGAAGGAGATGGCAGATGTTGTGGTATAAATGCTTTTTCTTTTTGGTTTTAATGGTTCTCGCTGGATATATGAATTCACTGTTGTTAGTTGGATTCAGTGATATTTTGTGTTTTTGTTCTTGAACCTGTTGTGCCAAAAAAGGTTTCTGTATCGAGATTTGTTAACTGGTTTTGTTGATATTCATAGACTGCTTATCTATACAGTGATCTATACTGCATTCTTGTGTGAATAATATTGTATATTAGGATATTAGGCTTTATCAACCTCCTTTTAACCATTATAACATGTATTTATTCCCATGTCCTTTGATTTACAGCATTGGGTCAAGTCATGGGAGGGTCATGTGACACCTAGCAGTGCTTTCCTCCAGTCCCTTCCTTTCACACCCACACAGCAGACAATAAAGCAAGCTTGAGCACTGTGTATGTTTGCTCCCTTGCTATCCAAAGAATGACTGTGCTTATCTACAGGAAATCCACAACAATGGCCTTCTGTCCAGCTCTTAGGAGCAGCACAGTGGTTGGTCTATTAGCTCGTCTGCCTTCTGCCTTGTATCTCTCCCGCGTTATCCTCCATCCACTTCACTGAGGGCAATAACTGCCCAACAGCAGCAGCTATATATGTTGCCCCAGAGATTTCCCAAGTCTAACTCCAGGGGAAAGAAGGAATATTTGTAATTCTGGGTCATCAGAGGGGGTGAAAACAGAGACTGGAAGACAAGCATACATTGTGGTAAAGCAGGTATATTATCTCAGTCCCCTACCGAGATGTGCTCTGTGAAAACCAGGCTAATGAATTTCTCTGTTTAGCTGCCAGAAGCTGGCTGAGGTTACCAGTTCTTCTCCTCTCTTCCTCTGCTGCTTTATCTTGTCCTTTTCCCACAGTCCTCAACAGTTTATCAAGGAGAGGAAATGATGATGGAGCAGGAAAGGTCAGCTACGTGGCAGTGGTTTGTGTGGCTGTAGAAAGAGAACATCTTCTACAGAATAATTTATTTTTTTTAATGTAATACATGAATGTAGATTTAATTAAGTTTGCTCAAGCTCATTTATGTGGATAAAATGATTATATAACACTTTTCACAAACCAAGTTACTCAGCTGTTTAAGCATTAACACCACCAAACAAACCATCACATAGCCTCTTTCTCACATCCACACACCCACCCACACAGCTGGTGAGTGGTCTTCTGACCTACATAAGGAATGGAGACAGGTGAATGTCCATTTCGGCTCATTTTATCTCAGTGATGGATGATCTCATGAGAGTTTTCAGCCCTGCTGTTTACGCTCACATACCTCCCCTTAGGATTCATTTCATAACATGAAACATAACATGTATTTTATTGAGATTTTATTAAGCTGTAATTGATTTGTAGTTCAATTTTAATTCTAGCTCAACCAATTATGTGTTATGTCTTAAGTCTTCTTTTTATATTATGCGTATTCATTAAAATCAGAAAACATTTAATTTTAGTGGATTTATAGGAGGTTTCAGTGAATATTGTCACCAGGAATCCAGTATAATTATGTTTTCCACTTAAATAGTAATAACTTCTTTTAGTTCAAGTATTTTTGTGGAGTGCTGTACTAAATCTAACTGAACCTCAGTCTTTTAAAAGTCATGCATTAAAGCCACACAGTATACTATACTGTTGTTCATCACTGCAGTAATACAAAATGTCAGATTTCATTACGTATCCAGACAATCAGTGAATGAATCAGACTAGATTTTGTACTTCAGAAATATGCATTGTGCCTCTTTATAAGCATTGCTTAATAATTTTGCATTGTGTTGATAAATAGTGCATGTCTTTGACAACTGACGCTGTCTGTCACTTTGAGTGATGCGTTCAGTCAGTAATAGGCAAGAAGAGTTGAGTGAAGCCCTGGATGCTCAGTTTATTATTACTTTGTGGAGTTGCTGACTGAGACAGTTTACTGAAATTTTATTGCATGAATGTTGATGCGTAACCTGTAGATGCTGATAATAAATTTTGACTAAATAAGCATGCTGAAAGCGTTGGGATGAGAAGTAGTCCTTAGAACTGGTAACAAGAGCAGTTGTTGTTAAAAAAGAGGTGTTACTAAAAACACCTGGTCACAGCAGCCGTTGCAGTTAAACTATTAGTTGTAGCTTATGTAGCAGATTTAGAAACTGGGGCTACAACAAAATGATTATCTTCTGATTATTTATTTGGTCCATGCAAGATCAGAAGAATGATTTTTAGGCAAACATTACTTGACAACTTTTTTCTGGCAATTATTAAAACTTTGTATGTAGCTGTGTTAACAATTATGCAGCAAATGTGACAACTATAGTTACTGCAGTTGCGTTAAAAATAGCAAGTAAGTAAGAAAAGCACTTAATATTTCCATTGTAGTGCAAAGGAGTTCATGCTGACCTGAAGAATACTGGAAACTGGAGCTCTTTGTCGCTACATCGTTCCTGTGTTTCCCTCCTTTTTGCTCCTGGTTTAACTCAGTTCTACAGATGCAAGAGTTTTTAAGGACATGCAGGTGCAGAGTTACTTTAAAAACAGTTCTCTCTCTCTCACACACACACAAAGGTTGAACAACTGCTGAATTGTAAATTCCACTGACTCTGATTAATACAAGTAGTGCTCTCATGTGATCAGGCCATTGTGTGTGTGCGTTTGGTTGCGTGTGTGTGCATGTAGAAGGTTACAAAACACTGACGAGAGCAGTCAGATCACTAAATCCCCCGGAGACACACAGAGACACAGTTAGTTTGTGGGTAACTGACTATTTTTCTGATGTCCGATCTCTATGATGCCATAGTGGCTTGGTATTTTACCTACACTCTCTCTCTCTCTCTCTCTCTCTCTCTCTCTCTCTCTCTCTCTCTCTCTCTCTCTCTC
>NW_005187441.1:194817-200908 GCF_000239375.1 Pundamilia nyererei | reverse complement strand
CACACACACACACACACACACACACACACACACACACACACACACACACACACACACACACACACAGTAGTGTTTTTTCAGAATTAAAGTGTCCCCATTATGCAGTTTTGCAAAGCTACAATGTTCCAGGTCTCTGGCAAAATTAATTCTTCTCTCACACCATAAAGCACTGCTGCTACAATGCTGACCTTTACTTTGTGAGTTCCCCTTGCCACCACAGCAGGGGGAGGCCAGAGCGATGTGTAATGCTGATGGACAAAATGAAATTGTGGACACTGGGTGCAGATTGTGCTATAGATCAATTAATCAATTTTGTCACTGAGATGGAGCCACTTATACCTTCCCTTTAACTTTTAAGAGCTCATTCTTAGAGCCTTTTTCTGGTCTCAAACATGGGAAAGAAATTTAGCAGTGGGTTACTTGATGGCAAGATCAGCTCTATCACACACTCTTCATTAACATAAAATCCAAGCTGCTTTGTCATGTTTAAATACATAAATTCCTATTATGGAAACAGTCAGCATTTTATTTCGAGTTTGTGTTAGGATAAAGTAGTGTAATCTTAACTACAGGCTTCTGGATCACTTTTCCCAGACACTCAGCTCCAAATGCATGACTGCTAACTTCTCTCTGGGGTGAACACAGCATTCAATCACAGCGTTGATTGAAGGCATTTAAGGCTGGATGATGAGGATTTACCATTATCTCATTTGGCCTGGCCAGGGCGGCCTGGGTGAGGCTAGACAACATTGTGACAGATGGGGCGCACAGCTGGTCTTTAATCTGTAACTCAGGTAACACACATGCCAAGATGATTGCACACACATATCTGTACCCTTATCAGAACATCACAAACACATAAAGATTAAACTACAGACAGCCAGGGTGAGTGAACCTCCATATCATCTATGTGGTGTTTTATTTTATTTTTATTTTTCTGGACGTGCAACAGTCAATCGTTTTATTACCCTCCCCACGTAATTCTGAAACACATGATAGTACATGCTCACTGCTATTTCTGGCTTGCTCTTTTGCCTTTTCCTATCAAGTCCATTGAGAGAAGCCCCGCAGAGATGGTGTGAAAAATCTTCTTGTGTAGAAAATGGGAAAACATTCATGGGTTCAGAGTTAGTATGAGAATCTCCCCGCTTCTGCACGTTATCAGTTATTTACCTTTCTACTCATCTGACTCAAGTGTATGAGTCATTGCTAATGCACACACACACTTTGCATTTATCGGCTAGTGATTTAGACAAGGAAGCTTGGTTTGCCTTATCTCTGTAGCGCAGTGGCAGCTGAGCGATAATAAACACTCATGACACACGTGAGGAATGTGTTTCCACATGCAAACATGATGTATAACACAGAACGTAGACCGGCTTTATAGCAGAAAGCTGTTGACTAATTTTTAGCGCTGCCTGTTGCAGTGGGAGATAAAACAATGTCAGGCTGGTCATCGGTGGAAACGATAAACTCAGCCTTTAAATCTGCAGAGGAACAATAGTTTGTGTGTTTTGTGGTGATTTCCTCTTTTGCTGCTCAGTGTCCTGTAAATGTTATCTTTACCTGCCAGGCTTCATACAGCACTGACTGAGTGCAGTGTGGAGGTTGGTTTCTGGATTGTGCAGTTAGTACAGTGAGTGAGTATGTGTTAATTTGACTACATTCAGCCTGGTCATTATAAATTATTTCTTTTAAGTTGATTTTATTTATATAAACCAAAATCACAAACTGCGTTACACACCTTCTAGCCCTCTAACCTTACAACAATGGTTCAGATTAGGAAAATGAGTAAGAGAAGAGAGAAGTGGCTCCACTTCCTCATTTCTTGCGCAGCTCTTAATAAGCTCCAGGCTTTCTGGAACAGATATGTAGAGTGGATGTGCTCATTTTTCTCATGTGATCAAATGTGAAACACTCAGTCATGAGTTCAGTAGTGTGGAGATGGGTGGAAGTTTAACCAACTCACAGACACCAGAGTAACTGGTCAGTGCGCCCCAGGGTGGCTGTGGCTACAATGTAGCTTGCCATCACCAGTGTGTGAATGTGTGTGAATGGGCGGATGACTGGATGTGTAAAGCGCTTTGGGGTCCTTAGGGACTAAGTAAAGCGCTATACAGATACAGGCCATTTACCATTTTACTAATGTATCTAATGTATCTAATGTATCTAATGTATTACTAATGTATCTAATTTTACTAATGTATCTAATGTAGTTGACACCAGATGAGGTTGTAGAGATTTAGTGGTTTTCCTACTGTAACAACCTTTGTGTCAGTCATTAAAGAGACCAAATTATGACCTTTGTTCACCTAAGGGTGTATTCGTCATAGATCTAATAAAGATTATAAGATAATTTTAACTGTCAGTTGAGTTACAGGTGACAATGTTGATGTGCGCTCTATTGTTGTCAATCTTAAAATCACGTCTCGGCCATGTGCTGCTGTGATTATGGATTTGTATGGATCTTTCTGTATTTACCAGCTGGGCACATACCAAAAGAGCCCGATAATGAAACAATCCACGTAATGAAAATCCTCTCAACAGGTACTCCAATGTCTCGTTGGAGAGCAAACACATAGGTATGTCTTATCTAATCAAAATAACATCTCTTTTGTTGGTATTGATGGAAGGAACCATATCAACTGTCTCTCTTCTCTGGGTCCTGCCTGTCGAGCATCATCTCTCGTTCTCTTTCACACATGAATTTGTTGCTCCTCTGTGTCTTGGTTGGTGGGGTCAGGGGTGGGGTGTGTGTCTGCTGCAGGAAGCGTCTTGTGTGTGAGTGGGTGGGTCAATGTTTTCCTGTTTACAATATGGCCCTCTGTTACTTGTCACAGTGGGCCTTCAGTTTCTGCCTCTCAAATGCTGCGTTCAGTTCTCAAGGCATTTTAAAAGTGTGCGATTTATTAAAACTCTGACGTATTCACACATTTAAATGAGATCTAAGTCAGGATAATGTGAATAATGTGATGCACTGGATGACCTTTTAGTCTTCTTTTTTCACTTCATGTTTATCTTTTAACATTTTAAATCTAACAGAAATACCGATACGCAGGTACAGCTGATTAAAGGTATTATATGTATTCACTTTGTTTGTAATTATATTATGGTAATGTGGGTGCTCGTAGTCAGTGCCTGGAAACAATCCTGTTTTAATCAAGTAGTTTTTTTCACCCTTTTCTGCCTATATTTTGAGTATTCAGTCATATTTTCCATAGGGTGTAAGTGATTAACAGCAAATCAGAAGTTAACAGAAACAATGAAATGAATTTAATTTATTTACTTTTATATTACTTTTTTTTTTTTTGCAATATCAAAAACCTTAAGTAATCATATCCAGAATACAGAACGAGAGCACAGAGGAATGGAACCTAGTATTATATTTGTTGCCCTTTACTAATAATAATATTACTAATACTAATAAAAACAATAGTGACAGCTGTGACGCTGTCACTTAAAAAGCTATAATACATAAAAGATAACATTCGAAGAGTTAATTTCACTTCCTAAAACTCTCAGAGACTTGTGCCGCTGATCTTTGCACCTGTGTGTACATTCAGGCGCTAAATCTAAATGTGAAATTCCTAAAATAAGCCCGGTGCCTGTTACGTTAATGTTGACACTGGGTGGGCTTACCTCATCATTCTTGTATTATGCAGACACACAGACACAGACACACAATGACAGCACAAGTTAGGCTTGTCTAAATATACCTTGTGTCTGCACAGGTAACGTTATATGCCATTGTTCATGTATGGCTTCTCAGTTGTCTTTTGATGTTGCAGGGATGTGTTAGTCCTCGTATGTGAGCCTGTCGCTTTCCACTAACATTCAGGAAAGTGAATATGGGTGCTGAGTGAGACAGACACGAACAAAGCCTCTGAGTTCTCTCCATCTTTCTCTCCTGACCACAAATGTTTCCCTTCCAACTATAAATATGCCCCTGAAACCTCCCACGTCCTGAAACGTGAACCTCTGCTAATAGTGATTATCAAGGTCCAGAATAGCCCGAAGTTTCCAGTTACATTCAAAGTCGAAAAGCCAGAGCTAATACGGCAGAGCTTTATTTTATAAGCCTCGCTTTTATTTTGTAAAGATGCTATTTTATTTGATTAAACGCAGACAGCCTTTGATGTAAAAAGCTCAAATCCGGATGAAAGCTAAACATAATCGATAGGAGAGAGAATGTGGACTTAGAGGCCGACCGGATTGTGGTGAGAGACAGAGAGGAAAGAGGTGAGAAAACCAATAAAGTTGCATTACTGGCAACATGGACAGCGAGAGAGAAGGCCCACTGATTCTTGTGGAGTGCCATCTGGTTAGACTAAAGAAAAACAACACTGATCAATACAGATTTCTGAAATGATCATAACATCCAAACAAATTCATTGTTCTGCGCAACTTTTCGCTCAGCTTTTAAACAATAGTCATGCAGCATTACTGCACTGGTAGTAATAGTATATAGTTAGTATAGTTGTGCAGTTGCTGATCTGTATCACAGATAAGACGGCTGACTTTATCACTAAAAAAAAAGAACAATTATCCTGGGATTCATCCCTTTAATCCATTCAGTAGTTTGGATGAAACAAACTGAAGCAGCGCAGTAATTTAGTCTAATTAGCCACCTCAGACCAAACTCTTCTGGGGACTGTCTGAGGATAAGTACCCTCTGAGTAGGTCCCCTGGGAGCTATTCGAATCCTTATTTATTTTTAATTTTTGCTTGCATTTGCCCCACAAATAGAAACTCTGAAGTAACACAAAAGCTGGCCAGCAGCTAGGTTTCCAACATCGCCTCTTGTTTTGATCCCTTTTTTTCATTTATCCCTGTTTTTAATCCTGTTTCAGCTTCTTCAGTGTCGCTCTTTATTGCTTCTCCTTGTAGCAAGTTCAAGTGTATTGCTGGTAAATATTTTAATATTTAATAGGGTCAAAAAAGCCTAAACTTTTCAGCTTGTTCATTTCATTTAGGTTTAATTCTGATTTTTTTCAATATTAACATTAAGAGCTGCTGATGTTTAGACGCACATCTGGAGCAACCATTTTACATCTACAACACTCAAACTTCCTGTTACACTAGGAATGGTACTATGAGCTAAAAACACACAAACAAAACAGCTCTTAGTACTGTGATGGTCCTCAAATCCATAGTGTTCACACAGAAGAAAGGGGGTACTGACTCCTGTAGGTGCTACATTTGTGAACAAGATCCTAATATTAAGCTTAGGCGCTGCTACCAATTATGAGTTAATAATCGGAGCATCTCCTACTAACTGTTATTATGCAACATGTTTATATTGGGCCACATTACGCATTGATTGATTATAAAACCACAACAACATTAACTGCCCCCCTTCCTTCTGTCTTTTTTCATTAGTAACTGTATGACAGAAATGAGAAATACTTTCTGCTGCATGCTAGATATTATATAGTTTACCAGCCAGAGTCTTGTATAGAAATATGGCTGTCTTCCATAAGCAGACAGCTAACAGGAAATATGTAAGAAATGTGTGAGGTGAAGCAGACAGAGCAGGCAGGTGGGAGAGAAGAGGAGGAACGGCAACACTGTGTGGGTGTCAGGATTGGCAAGCTGTCCGTGCTATCTGGTTTTCATCCCCGTCTTCACAGAGATATCAGAGTGTGGTGATTGTCAGATATGATGGATGATGTTGGTTTGGATTTATTATAGAACGGCTTCTGAGGCACATGATGTGAAGCGATCCAAATGTCAGCACAGAAATTAAACTCCGGTTTTAGCACCTTTGGTCTCAATAGGGCATCGACAATAGCTTTTAGCAAGGAAGAGAGGGAAGTAGGCAGATGGTTCAAGCTTTATATGTCAGTTTTCATCAGTTTCCATTTTGCTTTTAGTCTTCCTGTTCCTTCCATTTCCATTATTCCTTTACTGTGTCACATAGATAATTGGAGGTCACGGGATATAAATGGACCTTCATCCTAAACAAGGTAATCTTAGAGCTGCGAGTTAACTTGTTTCTCTGTGTGTGTGTGTGTGTGTGTGTGTGTGTGTGTGTGTGTGTGTGTGTGTGTGTGTGTGTGTGTGTGTGTGTGTGTGTGTGTGTGTGTGTGTG
>NW_005187441.1:189874-194797 GCF_000239375.1 Pundamilia nyererei | reverse complement strand
GTGTGTGTGTGTGTGTGTGTGTGTGTGTGTGTGTGTGTGTGTGTGTGTGTGTGTGTGTGTGTGTGTGTGTAAAAGACAGATAGAGCAAAAGTAAAAAAAACTGGGCCATGCAGCCTCTTGACACACAATCTCATTCACTGGCCACAGATTACTGTCACCTCTCGTTAGCCTCTGTGTGTGTGTGTGTGTGTGTGTGTGTGTGTGTGTGTGTGTGTGTGTGTGTGTGTGTGTGCAGGCAGATGATTTGTGGACAAATTAAACGACTCGCTGTGTTTATTTGTTGTGATTGCTGACACTGACAGTCGTAATATGTGCAGGAAATGGCTAAAATGAGAGGGACAGACTTAGGTGCCCAGGCCTGCTTTTCATTCTGGTTACTTCAGGTCAAAATGGCCAGATGGCTGCTGCCTGCCATGACATGGCTGTCTAGATATAATTCAGACTGTTTGGTTGAAGCTTTGGATGACCCTTCTCATCTTAAAAGACTACAACCACGGTTATTAAGGACATTTTTCAAACAGTAATATGAAGGCTAAAATAGTATTTGTTCATTGTTTTTGACAAAGGAAATAAAGGTTGATGCAATGTTTGGCAATATCGCCTCAGAGCAGGAAGGCTCTGGGTTTGAGGCTGCTGGCCATCAGGGGCATTTCTGTGTACAGTCTGCATATGCAGGCTGGTTTCTCTCCTGTATGCCTCCTTCCTCTCATAGCCCAGAGACATGCGTGCTAGGTGAACTGGTGATTCTACATTAGAGTAGATGTGAGGGATTGTCTGTCTGTCTGTGTTAGCGCTGTGAGTGATTGGTTACTTGTTCAGGGTGCTCTCCAGCCCCCCTCTGACCCTGAAAACAGATAGATTGTTGCAGGTATTTCAAATGTAATTTCATGTCATGGAAGCTACCTGTACTTCATTGACTGTAAACAAAGTGTGTTATCTTCTAATCATTTTACACACCTGGAACTTTTTATACAGTAACTACACTGTGCATAAATCTTATGATTAGAGTACTTGTGGATAAGAAGTGAAGATTGATTCATTGAAATTTTAGAGAAAATACAAAGAGCTACGTGTGAGAGGACTGATGTTATATTGTGTAGAGCTCTGAGGTTGCTGATATTCAAGTTCAGAGGTGAAATATATACTTTATTTATGCTCAAACGTCACAGTAGCCAAAATCATGAAAAGGAAAATAAAATCCCAATAAAAACAAATACAACATCACAAAACAAATGTTTAAAATTGCACAAAAGCAGCTCAATAAAATATAAAATGGAAAGAAAGGAAGAGGTCAATAAATCAAAAGTGAAATATGATATAATATAAGCAGCTGTCCTTGTGGCAGCAGAGCTGAGATGTCAGACAAAATGCTCCACGCTGAGATGTTCAGGGTCACCCATTTGTTATCTAAAGCCATTAACCGGAGCCACAGTCATTTGTTGATGGAGGAATCCAAACAGCCTGTTTTGTATGTAAATGCTTGCTTTGTAAGTGCCTATAAATTTCACATAAATGCAGCAGAGCACAAAGCACAATGTTTGTTTGAATTGCGGCACTTCCGGGCCTCTTTAAATTGTGTCAAATGAAAATGTCAATGAGCACCAAAAGAGGATGAAAATAGTTGTAGAAAGGTGCTCTACCTGCATATTTGTGTTGGCGTGCATTTGAAAAAATATTAGGCAACTGATTTCTTTCTCAGGGTTAGTGGGAAAGATTGTGTTGACATCAGAGGTAGCAAGCATGTTTCTCATGCAGGTCCAGACCTGCCTTAAATATTTTAAACCAGTTTGCCTGACATTTTGAGCGTTAGAACGACATGCTGAATGATTGAGTTTGTCCTTTGCATTCTCACCACTTCTAATCTACCACATGTTAACTTTGAGTATTCAAGTTTGTCTTTATCACATATAAACTGAATGGCTAAAATTTTTTTCTAGTTTTCATTCAAACAATTGTGCAAAGGAAATCTAGACTAAGTTGAATGATTTAGATTAATATGTTTTGTGTAAAAGACATCACTTTTTACAAAAAAAATAAAAATAAAATATTAGCATTAGAGGCTTTAAAATAAAATACTACAAGGAAGGAGTTTATGTATTTAGGAACTATATGATTTAACACATGTTATGGTAATTGTGATGAAAATATTTAATTTTTCTACCCTGAAGACTGTTAAGCAATATACTCTAAAACACTTCTTCAGTAAAGACTCAGAGAAGAGAAACACACAGAACGTCTTGCTAGCACGGGCAGCCTCCAGCACTGAGGCTCGCGCTGAGAAACTGCCCCGGTCTTTATTTATACTTCAGTGAGCGTTTGTTCCTTACATTGGAATGTGGAGGTGTGTGTGTGTGTGTGTGTGTGTGTGGTCAGAGTGTGGCCCCATAAACGACTTCCCTTAACCTGCTGGTCTGGAAAATCCAACAGTTCATCTATATGTAAAGAAGCACTTAAACTAAAACTGACATAGCTACGTTAATCCTACCGTAAAACAATAAGACAAGGTACGACCTCTCTCATGCTCCTAGGGTGTGGGTGTGAACACCCTAGAATGTTACAGACCTCCTAGGATAGAATAGAATAGAATTAGAATAGAATTCAACTTTATTGTCATTGCACATGCACAGGTACAGGGCAACGAAATGCAGTTTGCATCCATCCAGAAGTGCTTTAGTGATATAGATATATTACAATATATATTAGCAATAATATAGATATGTGAGTATATTACAGAAATGGGTCTATTATGGTATGTTATAATGTACACGGTATGAAGTATGTTGTGAATATTCTATAACTAAATAGGATGAGACATTCTTTCAATATGCCACCAACTATATACTTCTACACACAAATGATTACATGCAGCATTCTACCATATGCAAACTTATATCATTAAAAGATTATACTGACTACTAAGTACAATTTTCCTGTTAACAAAGACCAAAAAGAAATAAAAACAAACAAACAAACAAACAAACAAAGGGTTGTCAAAATAACAAACTAGCAGCATCAGCGCAGAGAGACACAATCCTGCTGTTTCATCTGTGTTTGTGTGTGTGTGTGCGTGTGTGTGTGTGTGCGTGTGTGTGTGCGTGTGTGTGTAATGCATTCCAGTCTTAGTCACATGCAGGTCTGTGTATCTGTGGCAACAAAGGCTCTCATTGATTGAGAAGAAATAACTCATTCATTGTAATTCTCTCTCAATGTTTGTGAGTCTGTTTTTGTGTGTCCCGTACGGTACGTACACACTAGTCCTCACAAACGTCTGTCAGCATACCGCATACTGTCTAAACTAAAACAATGACAATATAAACTGATACTACATGAAACCATCATGTATGGTGCAGGGTAATCAAACTTGTTCTGTGTCTTTCCTCCCATAGTGTGTCGGGGAGGAGAACTGGGTCGATAGCCGGACAATTTACATTGGACATAAGGAGCCTCCTCCAGGAACTGAAGCTTTTATACAGCAAAGATTTCCTGACAACAGAATAGTCTCTTCAAAGGTCAGTGAAACACCCACCCACACAGATGCACACATATTCAAAGCAGGACTTGCTTCATCAGGATCTGCCTGCAATATCATGAGAGTTTAGAGGTGAAGAACGTGCAAACAGGTTTTATTCTTTCAGCTTTAAAATCAATTATGATTTGAGCGCAGCATCAGTGTCTAAACAAAAGGACACAGCAGAACAGAGCTGTTAGTACTCCAGCACTATTCATGCTTTGTTTTTAAAGCGTGGGCGACTTCTACTTGGTAATGGGACAAAGACCAGTGAATGAGCTGTTTTGGGAAAGAACACTCTGTGCTGTGTTTTAATTTCAGTGATCAGTTTAGACCCACTCCAACTTTTTGAAAGTTTCATATCTGTGGTTCGTAAAATATATATTGTATATTTGTACTGGAATGCTTGATTATACCATCCCCCCCCCGCTGTTAAAGCAAACAGCATCAGGGACTGGTAGAACCAGCTGGTATTTATGCTGGTTCCAACTGCTAAGCTGGTCTTGGAGTGGACTTTCTGTTGATTAATTCTGTCCCTCCAGTCTAAATGTCAGCTTGTTATAAACTGAGGCTATGCTGCATGAACATTAATTTTAGTTTTACAAGCTGTAAATGAAAGAAGCCTAGATTTCTGACCTGGATGTAATATTTACATCCAGTCGTAGTATGAAGAAAGATTTTGCTGATATGGTCCAACTGGCATAACTATCTATAACTAAGTCTCACTTACTACAGCACGTTAACCAGGCCTCTCTCAACTGTTCATCACAGGTCCTTTGAGTGTTTGAGGTTTGAGTTTGTACCAATAAACATTATTTTACATGTTGCCAAGAAAAGCTTCCTCCTGCTGCCTGATTAAAAAAAAAAAACAATAAAAGGAAAAAAGGAAAAAACATTTAGTAAACTCTACATTTGTCTGTTTTATAGCATATGTGTTCATGTGCAAAATTATGATTTCCTACCTATTACACGCAAAAACTACTGCAATTATTACTTTTAGGCTGGACTACTCTAATTCGTTATTATCAGGATGTCCTAAAAACTCCCTGGAAAGTGTTCAGTTAATCCAAACAGCAAGTGTACTGACAGGGACTAGAAAGAGAGAGCATATTTCTCCTATACTGGCCTATCTTCACTGGCTTCCTGTTAAATCCAGAGTTAAAATTCAAATCCTGCTCCTCAAATACAAGATCTCACATCTTGAATAATCTGACCCCATCTTATCTTAATGACCTTATAGTACCATATCACCCCATTAGAGCACTTTGCTCTCACACTGCAGGCTTACTTGTTGTTCCTAGAGTATTTAAAAGTAAAATGGGAGGGAGAGCCTTCAGTTTTCAGGCCCCTCTTCTATGGAACCAGCTTCCAGTTTGGATTCGGGAGACAGACACTATCTCTACTTTTAAGATTAG
>NW_005187441.1:184335-189352 GCF_000239375.1 Pundamilia nyererei | reverse complement strand
GAGGAAAAGAAAAGGGAGAAAGGAAGAGGGAGAAAAAACTGCAGAGAAGAGGGACTGGGATAAAGGGCAAAAAACCAAAAACCAACTAAATAAGCAGACAAAAAAATACATATATCAATCACCTGGATCACCTGTTGAGAAAGAAAAAAGAAAACAAGCAGAAGAAAATGAGAGCAATATAGTAAACAACATCACAATGATATATGGGAATATAACAGCAAATACTAAATATTAAACATTATTGTGCAGCACGTAATATCGACAGCGCACAGTGTGCTTTGCCAAAAAGGGTGTAGTTTGTGTGTGTGAGCACCCGTGTGTACACCTGTGAGCATGGACGCGCTTGTTTTTAACAGGTTCCTTCATGTAATGATCTGCTAGAGGGTGTGGGGGGGCCACAGCCCCGTCCACCAGGGCATGAAGCAGGTATGGAGGAGATCAAGACTCCAGACTTACAGAGGCCCCCAGAACACAAGAGACCAAGGAAGACCAACAGAGGGGCAGCTGCGCCACTATCCCAGAAAGAGCTTCAGTCACCTTTCTCACTCACTATGTGTTAATAGACCTCTCTGCATTGAGTCACTGGTTATTATTAATCTCTGGCTCTCTTTCACGCCATGTCTTTTGTCCTGTCTTCCTCCACTTACCCCAACTGGTCACAGCAGATGACTGGCCCTCTCTGAGAAAGTTCTGCTGGAGGTTTCTTCCTGTTAAAAGGGAGTTTTTCCTTCCCACTGTCGCCAGCTGAACTCAGCTGAACTCTTCTACTGGCTCACCACAAGGTTGTTGTCTCTCTCCTCTACTGTATATTTTGTACACTAATGACTGTCGCAGTACACAGGCCAACAGGCATTTCATTAAATACGCAGATGACACAGTCATTGTAAGCCTCCTTCATGGTGAAGAGGACTCCCATGGGCCTGTTGTGGATGAGTTTGTTTCGTGGTGTGATCAGTCCTTCTTAATGATTAACACCTTGAAAACCAAGGACATGGCTATTGACTTCAGGAAGACATCCCCCCATCCTGCGCTAACAGTGGTAAATGGTGCAGCCATTGAACTGGTGGACAGTTATAAGTATTTGGGGGTTGTTCTTGTCCTAGTCTCTGTCCTTTGAGTCACATCTTGCTGCTACAGTGAAAAAGGTTCAACAAAGACTGTACTTTTTAAGGAGGTTGAGAGGTTTTAATGTTTCATCTGAAATGATGACTCTTTTTTTATAAAAGTTTTATTGAATCTGCTTTAACTTTCTGTATCATTGCTTGGTACGGTAGTATGTCCCTGAATAATAAGACCAGACTTAACAACCTGGTTAAAGTGGCTGGCAAGATTTCAGGGAGGTCTCAGGTCCAGCTTGTGGACTTTTATAACAGGCAGGTGCTGAGGAAGGCAACCTCTGTCCTGTTGTGTTCAGATCATCCTCTCTTTAATGATTTTCAACTGCTTCCATCAGGTCGTCGTTATAAAGTGCCTGCAGTGAAGACAAAGAGACATAGATTGTCTTTTGTACCTACTGCTATTATCATAGTTAATAACACTAAAGCATAAGTGTTGTTGCCATTGCACATTGCACTTTTTTGATGAAAAATCTAGGTTGTTTTCTCAGGCTTGTATTATATTATATTATTTTGGTGAGTGTATGTGATGTGTTGGTTGTCTGTTTGTTTGGACGGACATACTGCAAATCAATTTCCCGTTAGGGACAATAAAGTTACCATTGACCATTGACCAAAGCACTTGCTCATAGGGGGTTATATGATTGCTTGGGTTTTTTTCTGTTGTATTATTGTACGGTCTTTACCTTTCAATATAAAGTGCTTTAAGGTGACTGTTGTTGTGATTTGGCGCTGTATAAATAAAATTGAATTGAATTGAATCTTGTCACTGTGCTGTCTTTGTTATTAGCAGCAGTACTTTTTTTTAATGCCAAAACCCAGTTAGTAATGGCACATTATGTTAGGGAATCTGGTCTTAAGCCTCTTTGCTTTTGTTTCCATTATCATGGATAGATGTTGATAACACTGTGGGATCTTTTTAAACTCTATATCTTTTTAATTTAACATAAGAAAATTTCTTGTTTCCAGTACACGTTTTGGAACTTCATCCCAAAGAATATGTTTGAGCAGTTCAGGAGAGTCGCCAACTTCTACTTCCTCATCATATTTCTGGTTCAGGTAAAACATTTTCTTGCTCACACTGACTGAACTTCACTACAAGGCTTCTGCAAAGCATGTTGTAAAGATAATTCATATTTTTCCTTAAGGGAGAGTTTTCCTTGTGTGCTGTTTATCTAGAGACGTCTGCTTTCTCTTGAATTTAATGGCACTTGCATCAGAAGCATACATTAGAAAAACTCAGCAGAAACATCTCTTTCTATGAATCATTAGAGTCAATCAAAGAAATGTTTCACGTAGAAACATATTTTTCTTTATGCTTCATTATTGACATGTGCAGTTCAATATACAGAGAATGGTTTCTACCTTAAATTGCTCAAAGCTGGGAGACTCACACTAAAACTGTCGTGATAGACCAGAGGAAAAACGTGTATATGGGATTTCAGAGTGAGATGTCACTTTTACTATACTTATTCACCACTGTGAATAAGGGAACAGCTTAAAGTAGCTCCACTCATCATATTTATGTTATGTTTATATTTATGTTTAGTGCCATAAAGCTCAGACATGTTTTATTGCCTATTTACTGCTGTCTGTCATTTCTATATATTCTTCTTCCCCCGAAACCTTTTCTGCCGTTCATTTCTCTCTCTCGCTGTATGTTCATGTGTGCGGTCACTTCAGTTGATTATTGACACTCCCACCAGTCCGGTCACCAGCGGACTGCCACTGTTCTTTGTCATCACAGTCACCGCCATTAAACAGGTGAGTTCACCTAATGTGACTGTTAACAGTAAACACTACACCAGCAGCCACACCTGCAGGCACACATGTTCACTTTTACATCCTCCTCTCTGTCTCCTCCTGTCTCTCTTAGGGTTATGAGGACTGGTTGAGACACAAAGCAGACAACGCTGTCAACCAGTGTTCTGTCCACGTGGTGCATCATGGCAAAGTGGTCCGCAAACAAAGCCGCAAACTCAGGGTGTGTGTGTGAAACCAGATAACTCACTCACCCCATCTAACAGAGCTTTGGTGCATTTGTTTTAGTGGCTCACACTGGGAAATTTTCCTGCTACTAAGCTCTCTGTACGTGTGTGTGTGTGTGTGTGTGTGTGTGTGTGTTTGCCTGCATTTAAAAGCAATTTAGCTTTAAAAGAACTTAGATTGATGTTTGTTATGTAACAACATAAGACTGAAATGATATGAGCTTACTGCTGGTAAGTCATTAGGTGTGTTGCATTTGACTGCATTTTCCGTTCAGTGACTGTATTTCTCTACTAAAGTGCTGCTAGGACTCCTCACTGATATGCTCACTTAGGTGGTCAGAGCCAGGACGGTAGTGGCAAATTAGACCCCGGTGAATTAATTTAAATATGCAAAAAGCTCCAGCTGTTGGCTTCAAGGTATCAAGGCCCTGCATGGACTTAGAAGTAAACATTTGTTGTCTCGGTCTGTGTGGCAGGTTGGAGATGTGGTCTTGGTGAAAGAAGATGAGACTTTTCCCTGTGATCTCATTCTCCTCTCCTCGTCTCGAGATGACGGGACCTGCTTTGTTACTACAGCCAGCCTGGATGGAGAGAGCAGTCACAAGGTGTGCTGGATAAACTTAATCCACTTAAATATGTACTAGATGCATTATGATTTGCTGTGATTTATGTTTTTCTCTGTCCATTTATCCATTCATTCATCTAACTCTTAATCCATTCCCTTATTGCTTTTCTTATTTCCCTTCATCTCCCTTCCGCCCTCTGTCACCATGCCACAACGTGTGTCTTTAATACTTCTCCTCCTGTGTTGCCTTATTACTTACACTCCCATTATCTTTCTCTCTTTTTTCATTTACCCAACCATTTCTTCTGTTTTCCTTCCCTCTTCCAACCTAGACATATTATGCAGTTCAGGAAACCAAAGCTTACAACACAGAGAAAGAGGTGGACACGATCCATGCCACAATAGAATGTGAACAACCGCAGCCAGACCTGTACAAGTCAGTAACACACACACACACACACACACACACACACACACACACACACACACACACACACACACACACACACACACACACACACACACACTTGAACAAAGTGTTCTTGCAAAATAAATGTGCCTTATCTCATTTCTTTTCCTACCCACACAGATTCGTGGGGCGTATCAACATCTACATGACCAATGAGCCAGTGGCAAGGTAAAATAACACAAAAATATTACACTTTTATATTAAAGATCATTAAAGAAATCAATATGTTTCTATTGTATTCACCCATCATTCAAAAATAAAATTCAAAACCATCCAGACATGTATTAAATTTCTTTGATGACAAAGTGTGATGCTGCTCAATCTTTCAAAGACGATTTCGCATTTCTGCAGAATGACGACTTAGTGCGAAGCTTACCTGTTTATCTTAAGTAGATTTAATTGAGCACAGCATTAGTTCACCTCAGCTGCAATGCCAGCAGATCAGCTGATAACAATCCAAGCCCCCATCAGCTGATGGCTCACCTGATACACCTCTGCATCCATTTGACAAATCTCTTATGGAGTACACTACTATTTTTCCTTTCCCTCAGTTGCTGCACTGCTGCAGGATGCTTTGAAACCCACTTTTACTCTGCAGCTGACTTTTTAAGTGCCATATCTTAAAAAGTTATAATTCATTGTTCTTGAATTATGCTTTTCCTGTCTCTAGCTTTCTGTATATGTGCATGGAATGGTGGGGAATTCCCAGAACAGATATAAAGTTCTTCAGATGGAACCTTATTTGCCTCTTACTAGATTCAAGATTCAAGATTCTTTATTTGTCACATGCATAGTTATACAAGTATAACACGCAGTGAAATATAATATAAAATAATAATAATAATAATAATAATAATAATAATAATAATAATAATAATAA
>NW_005187441.1:158127-184304 GCF_000239375.1 Pundamilia nyererei | reverse complement strand
CTGCAGGCCGTTAGGATCAGAGAACCTGTTGCTCCGAGGAGCCACACTCAAGAACACTGAATATATCTATGGTAATTCTACACAATTAATGATAAATGTTAGAGATTACCTCAACTTTATACTTTTTAATATTCTTTTTTTTTTTAATGTACAGTGCAGCATTTTGAATGAGACTTTTCCTTTTCCCCTCTGTAGCTGTGGTCATCTACACTGGCATGGAAACCAAGATGGCTCTCAATTACCAGTCCAAGTCTCAGAAACGATCTGCAGTGGAAAAGTAAGCTCTTTTCGTTTCCTCCTCTTTCATTTTTATATTATATTATCAATTGTTTCTGAAAGGAGCCTATTAGCAACGATCAGTGCTCTCATGCAAGTTTCACAGTCTTTGGCTGTTTCTGTGCTAACCAGCTTAGATAATAACTGAAAATTTTCTTACCCGTCCTTAGAGTCATCTGTTCACTTCTCATGTCTTGGTTTATTCATTGAGACTTAAGCGTCTGTGTGTGTCTCTTTGGCTCGCTGCGCTGACTGGATCAATTTTCTTTCCATCTGGTGTAGACAGTGTCTTTGTATCCAGATGTATAAATGAGTGACTGTAGGTGGATTACATTCACACTTGCTCACTACGTGTGTCTCATTAACTCGTCGGCTCATTGACTCAGCTCAGAGTAAATGTCTTGTCTCAGCTGTTCCCCTTTTCAAGTTTGAATATTCTGACGAGTATACTGAGTTGTTTTCCAAGTTACCTTTTACATGGTGGACTGGGTTGCGAGTTTTTTGGGGTTCTAGTGCTTTTATTTTTTTAGTTCCTGTTTGTTAAAATCGCCAAATAGCTGACCGGCAGTCAGAAATCTCTTATGGATTGTTTCTAACTCCCTTTCAAACTACTTTCATTTGCACCTGCGCACACTTGTGCTTTTTACACTCTCAACCACAGTGGGAAATGGTACCAAAATAGTAGAAATAGTACCAGGGCCTCAAGCTCCGCCCCTTATTTTTTTGTGTTTGCACTCATGAGAACATGTGTTATCACCAAGAGAAAAGAGGGATGAAACACAAGAAACACAATCATAGCAGTTCAACATGTGATACAAGACACTTAAGCACATGCTACACAAAGTCTAAAGCTTAGAACCTGTATATGTGAATTATATAAACATGTGATCTGCCACAAACTGCCATGCTCCATCTCTCCACTTAGTCATATTAAATTCTACTCTGGAGGTTGTGCGTAATCTTTCAGGGAAATAATAAAGCACACAAGTCATAAAGACAGATCAATGCAGGAAAAATGTAATGAAGTCAATGGAATGTTTTAAGGGAGGCACAGACTCCTCCATCCTTGGCAGATAGTTTCCATAATCCTTTTTTTTCAAATGGGGTTTTCAATCCAAATTTTTGTCCACATTGTTCAAAGCAGATTAATGAAAAACTCATCTATCTTTCACTATCATGAAGAAATATGTTACAGATCTTTAACTTCTCCCTCTGCAGGTCAATGAATGCCTACTTGGTGGTCTACCTGTGCATTCTCATCAGCAAAGCTCTCATCAACACGGCACTGAAATACGTGTGGCAGTCCGACCCCAACAAAGACGAGCCCTTTTACAACCAGAAGACGGAAGTTGAGAGACAGAGACACGTTGTGAGTCTCGAATCCTGGAAAATAAAAATATTTCGATCCCCTCTTTATTGTCTCACACGTTCTTCGTTCTCCTCCTCCTCAGCTAATCAGGGCGTTCACAGACTTTTTGGCCTTCATGGTTCTTTTCAACTACATCATTCCCGTGTCCATGTATGTCACTGTGGAGATGCAGAAGTTCCTGGGCTCCTACTTCATCATGTGGGACGATGAAATGTTTGATGAGGAGCTGGGGGAGAGAGCTGTGGTCAACACATCAGACTTGAATGAGGAACTGGGGCAGGTAGCAAAGTGTACTTCACTCCGGGCAGAATAATGAGCAAAGAAACATTACTGTATGGAAAAGTGAGTTAGAGATAAGAATAAAAAAACACTTACCGTGCTTTCTTTCCAGGTGGAGTATGTGTTTACAGACAAGACAGGAACGCTAACAGAGAACAACATGGAGTTTATAGAGTGCTGTGTGGATGGACACGTTTATGTACCTCACGCTATCTGTAATGGACAGGTAAAACGTTCAGTCCCCCTAGATTGATCTGTTAAGATATTCAGCTTCAGCCATGAACTTTTCTTACTACAAGTCTCATTCATACACAGTCCTACAAGCACTTTCTTTTCTGTGCTTAAGCACTTTGAGCCTGACGTTCACATAATCACACTGCAGTGGATGCACCGGGGGAAACTCAGTTCAGGGTTCAGGTATTTTGTCCAAGGATACTTTGGCATGCAGACTAGAGGATCAACGGATTGAACCACCAGCCTTCCAATTAGTAGATGTTGTGGGTGTTTCAGTGTATGCATGAAAGAACCACAGTTTGTATGGATGCAGCTTGCTAATAAGACTTGCTGGATAATGTTGTGCATTTCTAAAGATACAAATAAAGGCACTCTAAAGGAGATTCCAAGGGTGGTTCAAAACCATTTTAATGATGCCACACTACTTCCATCCTTTATATACAGTCTCTTTGGACAAGGTAAAGATGGATCAATGTTTGTGATTGATTTATTTATAGCCTTTCATTTATTTACAAAGAGTTCATATTTTTATGTAATGGAGGTGTAAAAATCAAATGACAGAAAGGCAACAGTTTAGGCCTATTTTAGGTTTTTTTTGTTTTTGTGTTTTATCTAATAAAAATCTGTGAGAAGAATGTAACATTCATGCGTTTAGTCATTTCTGTGTTTTCAATGGATTATTACAGATTTCCTGACAATAAAACTCCTGGGCATTGTGCGTTTAGTGTAATCATCTGTGTTCAGTGCTTAATGGTCATACAAGGAAATCAAATTGTGCCTGCAAGTCTTGCTGCTGTTTATTGAGCCATATGTCTATTTATGTTTGCCAAGTAACTGATCATGAGCATTAATTGACAAGTCAGCAGCTCATACAACCTTAAATGTGCTGAACAGACGGTCTGTTGTAATTTTAGGAGGGTTGTTGTGTTGTAATATTATTACAATTTACTCCTTTTAACATAGGACTTCAAACATCAGAGTAAAGGGGTTACTGTCACATAAACATGGACATCGTGTTGTATATGTCAAGTCTTAGAATCAAGCTTTAATACTAAAATGCCATATGTACATATCATCGTAGCCTGTGTTTGATAACCAGTGACCCCCAGAGTGATCTGTTGTCTGTATGTCTGTAGGTGATGCCTGGAGCTGCCGGTATGGACATGATCGACTCATCCCCAGGTCCTGCAGCCAGGGTAAGTGCAGACTCGCTTTGAATGTGCGTTTGTGGTTCGTGCGAATGAGGGTAATTTAGTGTCGGCCGTCCACTGCAGGAGCACGAGGAGCTGTTTTTCCGGGCGTTGTGTTTGTGCCACACGGTGCAGGTGAAAGAGGAGGATACTGTAGATGGGATCAAACATGGCATTCACCAGGGCAAGTCCACTTCCTTCTACATCTCCTCCTCTCCTGACGAGGTTGCACTGGTGGAGGGCATGAAGAGGTGCAGCACACACAACCTCACGTTGCACACAATGGCAGTAGTAATCACTGCTGCATTCAGAAGAATTTCGTTTTCCCATTTTTCTATTTCTGTTTTTTGGACATTCATTTTATTCACTCCAATAATGGTTGTTCTGTGCTGCAGGCTCGGTTTCACCTATCTGAGGCTCAAGGACGGTCAGATGGAAATCTTAAATAGGGAGGATGAAGTTGAAAAGTGAGTGTGCCGCTTTAAGCAACGTTATTGTTCTCTGTGAACCTTGAAAATGAGATGACTATTGTTATTTTTATCTGTTTTTAACTTCTTTAATTGATAGTTGGCTATTATTTTTTCAGTAGCATTTGTGTGATTTTCTTCCTGTTTTTATCAGGTTTGAACTGCTAGAGGTTTTGACATTTGACTCAGTCCGACGGAGGATGAGCGTTATCGTCAAGGCCAGCACTGGTAATGCGCACAAAACTATATATGTATATTCTTTATATTGATTTCTATGTGTCTGTGTTTATGTTTTTCTTTAATCCGATCCTCTTTTTTTTCTGTGTATGTGTTTGAGCAGGTGAGGTTTATCTCTTCTGTAAAGGTGCAGACTCCTCTATCTTCCCAAGGGTCATCTCAGGCAAAGTGGATCAGGTCCGAGCTCGAGTGGAGCAAAATGCAGTGGTGAGAGAGCACAAACACACACACACACGTGCAGGCTCACTCTCATCTTTCTCATATTGTTATAGGCTCATACAATATAACAGGAAGTTGTTTTTTCCTGAAAGATTGTGGCTCAAGAGTTTGGAGTTCGCCTTATAGTTGGAAGGTTGCCGGTTCGAGCCCCCACAGTCTTGGTCGTTGTGTCCTTGGGCAAGACACTTCACCCGTTGCCTACTGGTGGTGGTCAGAGGACCCAGTGGCGCCAGTGTCCGGCAGCCTCGCCTCTGTCAGTGCGCCCCAGGGTGGCTGTGGATACAATGTAGCTGCCATCACCAGTGTGTGAATGGGTGGATGACTGGATGTGTAAAGTGCTTTGGGGTCCTTAGGGACTACAGGCCAATTACCATTATCTAAGTTCTTTGCATGGTTACAGTTTACACAACCGCATGAGAAGCATCATGTAGTTCCATTAAACAGAACTTCTTTCTAAGTGGATCTGGTGTGGCCTTTAATTGACAAAAGCACAAGTCTGTTTTTTTTATTTTATATTTTTTATTAACATGTATTTAATAATTGTGTCAGCACAGTCTTTCTATCTGTGGGACTGTCGTAGGATTTGGTCAGAAGATGGAAAGAAGAAGATTTCTTTAAATACTGAACAGAACCATAAACAGTGATGGACTCTGCATACTGTTTTCTTTATACACCCACAAAATCCTTGTGGGAAAACTAGGAAATACTAATAAGTAGACAGATAGTAAGAGAGTGCACCTAACTAAGCAGTCAACTGCAAAATCTCATAATGACTTCCAAAGTGCGAAAATAAATATCGCAGTCTGAATAAGACTATTTAAAGTTCAGTTTACACATGAAAATACCACGATAGCTTCAATTTGCATGCAGTAAAAAGCAGACGAGTGACACAAATGTTGCTGTGGTTGCAGCTACAGATAAATCACAGGTTTCTTTGGAAACTGAAAAATATGTGGTGAGTGTTGTACTAGTGAGGCTGAATGGGTAGTTGGCATCCACCCACCATACACTCACATTCAGAGGCTGTATTCAAGAAACAGTGTTTTATGTAGATTTGTTTTTATTGAGTCTTAAATATATACCAGCCTGACCTTGTGTGAATCTCTGTTCTCCACCAGGAGGGTTTGAGGACACTTTGTGTTGCCTATCGCTCTCTGAGCCCAGAACAGTACGAGGAGGTTTTCCAACTGCTGAACAGAGCTAAGTTAGCATTACAAGACCGAGACAAACAGCTGGCAGAGGCTTACGACCTCATCGAGAAGGACCTGATACTGCTGGGAGCAACTGCTGTCGAGGACAGGTGCTGAATTTTTTTTGGTATTAAGGACACCTAAATGACAAATTATATCAACATCCTGCACTTTTTTTTTCATCAAAGGTTTTCCTGTACAGCTGGTAGCTTGGCAACATAACCACAATTTACATTGCATGCTGTTGTCATTTCAGTTATTTGTCCTTCTAAGTGCAAATTTTACGTGAAATGCCCTTTCAAAATTACACTTATGCACCTTTTTTTCCTATAAATGTCTAAACCTCTTCAGCTCAAGTGACTCTTAACATTACAGTAATTCTGTGTCTGCTGCCATGGACAGTGCTGTCCTAGTTCTGAGTGAACCAAAGTGAGTGAGGGAAAGTGGCAGTTTAACCCTCCAATCACACACGTGCCACTAAGGCAATTATAGTGCAGGCTTAAAACTACTTGTCAGCCCAGAGGGCGTTTCACCCATCCAGCACAGAGAGGAAATAATCCACGTGCTGGAGTACTGCACAGTTGAGCTGTTGTTGAATAAAAGGCAAAGAGAAATAAAACAAACCTATTTATTTAATGCAGCTAAAAACATGCCACCTCTTGTTTCTTGGCTGCGTACCAGGCTACAGGAAAAAGCAGCAGACACCATTGAGTCTCTGCACAAAGCTGGTATAAAGGTGTGGGTGCTGACAGGAGACAAGATGGAGACTGCAGCTGCAACGTGCTATGCCAGCAAGCTGTTTCATCGCAACACCCAAATCCTGGAGCTGACCACCAAACGCACTGAGGAGCAGAGCCTTCACGACGTCCTGTTTGAATTGAGCAGGACGGTCCTTAGGCAGAATGGGGGCATGACCCGGGACACCTTCTCTGAGTGGGTATTATGTTCACAGCATGCTTCAGACAGTGTCATCCTGCAGTTACTCGTATTTGACAGGTTTTGTGTTTTTTTCCCAGGCTATCAGGTGATTGCACCGACTATGGTCTGATCATTGACGGAGCTACCCTCTCTGCTGTAATGAGGCCCGGCCAGGAGGGCTCAAACTCAGGGAATTACAAAGAGAAATTCTTGGAAATCTGTCGGAACTGCAGTGCCGTGCTCTGCTGTCGAATGGCGCCACTTCAGAAAGCACAGGTACGAAGGCCATCTGTACTCTGAGTTTAACTGTGAAACAGATGTTCTCACTCATGTCATTAAGATTCAGATGAATCCACAACCTGCAGATTGTCAAGTTAATCAAAGCCTCGGAGGAGCACCCAATCACGCTGGCCATTGGAGACGGAGCTAATGATGTCAGCATGATCCTGGAGGCCCACGTTGGTATTGGTTAGTATTCTGTCTATTCCTATGCAACATGCCACACTCTGGTAAAGTTTGTTTCCTTCTTAATACAGCTTCAATTTGAAGAAACTAGAAATTCTTAAAAGCAGTCCCTTGTGTACAGAAGTCAGCAGTGTGTACAGCACCTGCATTCACACAAAATCCTTTTCCACACAAAAACTGTACTTTTGAATTTCCAAAACTAAATTTATGCAGAAGTGTTAAAACTGTTAGAACCATACTATTATCATTGCGATAATACTTTGCCCTGTAAATGGTCACAACGCAGGCATTATGGGTAAGGAGGGTCGCCAGGCAGTGAGGAACAGCGACTACGCCATCCCGAAGTTCAAACACCTCAAGAAGATGCTGCTCGTCCACGGACACTATTACTACATACGCATCTCTGAACTTGTACAATATTTCTTCTACAAGGTAGTCGCCCTGAACATGTTTTGAGTTTACTTCTTTTTAAAACTTTGTATAGTTTTTTAAATTTGTTTTAAGATGATTGTAATTGCGGAGTCTGTGGCTTTAGCCTAAGTGTGCAGGAATGCTTTGTGTGAGATTTAATTTATTAATTTGTTTAGTTCATTAATTTTCATATTTTTGATATTTATACTCTGTAAAATTAGCGTTCAGCAACAAAAAGACCTGTACACATTTAAATTGTTGTTCTTTCTTTTCGCAGAATGTCTGTTTCATTTTCCCCCAGTTCCTCTACCAGTTCTTTTGTGGCTTCTCACAACAGGTGTGCACTCACAAAACCTAAATACCATAAAAACAACAAGAACAAAAATACTAACACGGCTCTCTTTCCCAAACCCCAGCCGCTGTATGACACGGCTTACCTGACTCTCTACAACATCAGCTTCACCTCGCTGCCCATTCTGCTCTACAGTCTCATCGAGCAGCACATAAATATGGACATCCTGAAGAAAGACCCTTGTCTCTACAGGTGGATTTCTGTTTAAGATTGTCATGTCAGAAATGTGTCTTTTAGTAAGACTGCAAATCGACCCGCTGGATCGACTCTAATATCACATGTTCTTCAGGAACTTGTTCTCATGACATGAAAATTAGAAAAAGAAATTATCTGCATGTTTCAGTAATCCAGTCTTCTGCAGCAGATAATGAACCATCTGTTTTATACAAAGCAGACTGCGTGGTAGTTGGATTCTTCCGGAGATGTACTGTAACAAGAACAGTGTTGAGTTAAAGTCGTCTAAGCAACAGAAAATATAAATATTTCAATAATTCTTTAGACACTTTATACACGGCCTCCAGGTGCAAAGTAATAGCAGATGATTTGGTGTTTTACTCTGATTAATTTATATTTACATTACAGTTTATTTTACATCCATCATATGGCAGATAACCGCCTTCTTGGATTTGGTTTTGCATGTGTTCAGAGTTTGAAAAGCTACGTTTTTAGCTTTACTCTTAAGTTGTATTCTTCCAAAAAAGAATCAACCTTTCCCACAAACAATGACGCTGTCTGTATCGATGTATGTATTATACTATTAGAGACTCATTGGCCGTGAGGCAGGCAGTGTACTGTGATATTAATCTATAAACATGTGATCTCTGTTCTGTATATCTACACAGAGATATTGCTAAGAACTCTTTGCTGCGGTGGCCGACCTTCATATACTGGACAGTCTTGGGCGTTTATGATGCCATTGTGATGTTCTTTGGTGCTTACTTCCTGTTTGACAACACCACCTTCACCAGCAATGGACAGGTAATAACCATGTGGCTTTGACAGGCTCTTTAATTGAAACAAGGAGAAAAAGGCCTGGAAAATATTTAAAGTAAAGTTCAAAGTAAAGGAAAAATAGTAACTGCCTATTTTATCTATAGGCCACTTCAGTTTTCCACAAGCTCCATCTGTTTTCTGTTTGTCATCTGACTTTTTAGTCTTCTTGTGGTGTTTGGGGTTAGTTAGGGAACATAGTGACAGTGTTTTAGGTCTCAGCTTGTTCCTCAACCACTTTTGCTCTGTAAGTTAAAGCAAAATGGATTTACTTTTAAATATAGTGGCTGTACTGTGCTTTGCTGACAGGTTTTAATGGCCTGGCTAATGCCTGACACGTAGCTTATTGTATTGCTTGCAGAAACTGATCAAGTTGTAGCACAAACTAACATTAAACCTGTAGTGTAAATGGATCTGGTATTATAAATGTGTTTTCCTGACACTGCACATTATTGTGTTTGAAAAAGTAACTATCTGGTAGTTACATGTAGTTATGAGATAATTATGGTCAAGTAATTTCTCATAATAATGACCTTGTACTGGATGGTTATTTATGTCACTTGAAAATGCAGGTTGTTGGCTGATAAAGTTTGAAGACTATTTTTGCCTTTTAGTAAATAATATTTAATGTCAGTTGGATAATTATATATATATAGATGTTTAAGTAAAATCTGATGACGTGTGGTTTATATCTAAGGCCTTATTTAGACTTCTGCGGGAAATCTTTTTAGAGCCCATAACGTAACCTACATAAGTGGCCGATGCTATTGGCAGGATTCACACTCGTGCTGGTGCATTATGTGGTAATTACCATGTGGTCGTGTCCCAGATAAAATACTGGGATTTTTTCCTTCCCACCGAGGTCCACGCCAGGTTACGCCATAGGCTTTAGCGGGGTTTGCGGTTACACTGCAGGTAACAGCATAGATTTCCCGCTGAAGCATAAATCTCTAGTAAGACACGACAGCATGGCGGGGTTCCCATCATCTTCCTCTCTGTTCTCTATTTGGTTTGTTTAATTTCTCAAGCTGCATTACTCTCCCAGAAACATGTTGAACTGTTTTTGAGTTGCTTGATTTCACTTGGGTTTTCTTCTTCTTTTTTTTTGCATCCAATTCTTTTCAATTTTTTTCCTTTCAGCCATAAAACTGTTTATGTTATTATGATTTTCTTCTGGTCACATGCTCTTCTTCTTCCTATCCTCTTACCTTTGTGTTGCTTTTTCTTTTTGCTTCTCTTTCCTCCTCCCAGCTAATGACAACCAACACACAGATGGTAAGCCTGTCGCTGTCTCTCTGTCGTCTCTCCTTAGTTTCACTTCCCTGTTTCGCCACCGTCACACAGCCTGATACAAACTGCTGTTCATCTCATGTCCGGCCCTCAGTGCTTGCTGTAGATACGTCAGCTGTAGGCTTTTCTGTAGTGACTCGCTGTTTCCCAGACCCATGCTCATGTGTCCAGCTGTCAGTGACCAAACACCTTAGTTATACATCCTGTGTGCTTTGTTTGTGGCAGATGTTAGGACTTCTCTTAAAAGCAGGGCAAAAGTGCTCCTGCTTCCATTATGTAACAGTTAGAGATCATTGCCTAAAGCATTACAACTTTTTATAGGATTACTTATAAACACATAAACAGGAAGCAAATCTGAAGCTTTTGAAGTGTTAGAAAAAGAAAAGGTGAAAGAAAAACATTGAAATGCATCTGATCAATGATAAAAATCATTTTTCTGCCTCATGCGAGTGTTTCTGTAGCGCTACAATTTATGTTGTAATGTATCTGATAGTAGCTTGTACTATACTTGTACTAACAATGTAAAAATCAGAGCTGCATTTGGAAGCTGCCTCTGAAAAACTTTTATTTTATCATTTCATGCTCATCATTTTTATTTTTTAACTTTATTTATCACGTTTCACCCCAAGGTGCCTGTTTTTAGCAGAAGTATAGTGTAGCCCAAGCAGTTAGATGACCTTCAGTGTACCCATACTTTAAATTTTATGATACTAGTTCATTTTTGGTTTTGGGCTTCATCTTATTGCCACAGGCCTGTGAAAAAAGAAAATCATGCAACAGTCACTTCTCAGTTATGGTGTGCTAGAATCACTATGTTCTCCATGTACCTCTTAATATGACACCTCAGAATAATTACAATAAAGGGAAAATATGCCAGTTTTAGTGCTGCACAAAATGCTGAAGGAGCTCATTGTGTAAGTTGTAGTGAAGAAGCTGCCCTGCATCGTGGTGGTCTTAAATGTGCACGATGACTTTTTTAGTGTTCATGTAAAAGGGTTTCACTCATAGAAGAGACTGATAGGAATATTCAGCTATACAATCACATCATCCTCCTGTTTTCCATCCATCAGTCATCTGATAACCAGCTCCTCACCTGAATGTTGCTACCTGAGCACACTGCCATCTGTTTGATTGATTGATTCCTTACTTGAATATGTCAACTTTTACCTCGTAGCCTAGTCAAGTCATCCGAAAAGCATGTTAGCGCAGGTGTCCTGAGCATTTAAGTACTGAATAAGCACAAGTCAAATTATTTACTTTAACAGGTGCTTAGAATCTGTTCACATCAAACATACAATAAAATAAATAAAACAAAAAAACAAGAAGTTGAAAGTGTTTCATGCACAAATCTCCTGATCAATAACAGCAGCTGCTTTTTTACCTTCTGCAGATGTTTGGAAACTGGACATTTGGGACACTCGTCTTCACTGTGCTAGTCTTCACTGTTACATTCAAGGTAACCACACAGACACATCAGAACATCACAGAAACACCCAGGCAAGTCTGGCTCCAGTCTCACTTCCATCGTCTCTGTGTCGTAGCTGGCCCTAGATACTCATTACTGGACTTGGATCAATCATTTCGTTATCTGGGGCTCACTGATCTTCTTTGTGGTATTCTCCCTGCTGTGGGGTGGAATCATCTGGTATGATTAAAGAAATATTTTTGTATTTAAATGTTTACTTGATGTAAAACTGTGTCAGTCAGAGTGACGTTTTATTAGATGTTTTATTGCATTTGTTTTCATGCAGTCGTTTCCTCTCTTACAGGCCATTCCTCAACTACCAGAGAATGTACTATGTGTTCATGCAGATGTTGTCCAGTGGCCCAGCCTGGCTCAGTATAATCCTTTTGATAACAGCCAGTCTGTTGCCAGATGTGGTGAAGAAGGTCATATGGAGGACACTGTGGCCCACCACTACTGAGCGCATACAGGTGGGCACAAATGCTTGCAGAAATAGAGAGTAGTTGCATTAAAAAAACAAATCTTTTTTAAAGTATTATGGATATTTTGGAATAATTGCAGTAATGCAAGAAGACTGATGACCACACATCCCGTAAATATTTTGCTTCCTGCCAAAGTAGGACGTGTTCGTTAACCATTACTTCATTTGTTCTTCAATAAAGGTCGCTGCTTCTTTTCTACATGAATATTAATAATGAAAAATGCAAGAAAGCTCAGTTTACACAGGTCAAACAGCGCCCCCTGCCTTTTGCAAGGCAGAAATCAATTTTGTATATTTACCTACAAGCGACCTGCGTTTACTGGTTATTATTCACTGGGATGTTTCAGTTCCTGACATGTCGAACTGACAATTGTGGGTCAGCAGAGGTATGCAGGGTGTGGCTACATCCCTGCTTTGGTAGTTAAGCCTCTGTGTCTGTGTGCAGCGCTCCTTTAATTTTTAAGACGAGTGCGCACAATAGTGTGTATTTTTTTTTTAGCGGTTAACACTCAGAGTTCTGTGTTTTATTAATGGAGAATAAGAACAGTGTCCTCTGCTGAACCAGGAGTGCCTCTAAAGGCATTAATTGTTAATGGGTTGCAGTGTGGAAATGTGCATTAGACTTTCATAAACAGTGTATAAAAGAAGGAAAATTGCAATCGAAACTTTATTTCAGAGCAGTTTTGAAAATGAACATTAAATAATGCTGCACAGTAAGAAGAAAGAAGGAAAGATGGGATAAAAAAACATCCTGCTTATGTAAAAAAGAGAATAAACTCAAAGCTATGGACTGATTTCAACTCTGAGGCGCTGAAAGAGCAGCGTTAACAGCAGTTATTTATCTGATGCATACTGATTCATCAGGACTGAAAGATTGGACCAGAAAAACACGATTAGGTGTATAAACACTGACATGTGGCTCAGAAATAATGAATGGCAGAAGGCATTCATTAGCAGCAAAATACTGAAATATTCAGTATTCCACTGAAAGTTGACAGAAGAAATTATGTCCATAAAAAAACAAGACGATATAATGATACATAATATATGAAGCACTGGGATCCAGTTACAGTGGAGTTACTGAAAAACACAACACAAATGTTTTTGTATGAGTAGGTGCATTGCATGGATAGCACTAGATGAGTGATGTCAGCCTTTCTGGGAAGGCTGCAGTGCAGTCTGCTTCACTTCCTTTTCCTACAGATACTAATTATTTCTCCCTCTACATCCCAAACTCATTTTCCTATAACCTCCCTGATAACTGTGGTTGTGGAGAGCTAATAACCATCACCAAAGACTTTCCAGTATGATCCAGTCTCTCCTGAGAAGCCTAAGAAGAATGTTTACATGCTGCTGTCTATCTCATAAACTGATCATGTGGCATTTTGGAAGATCTGACATGTTTCTTTCCCAGCTGTAACTCTTCCCTGCCTTTGTTCACCCCTCCTGATCTCTTGCTTCCTCCTCCTTCTCCCTCTGTGGTTCTCCTCCCTGGCAGACTAAGCGTCGGTGCCTTGCCTCCGAGCCTTCCACCATCTTTATGCTGTCTCAGACCTCCAGCAGAATCAGTTTCTAACCCAGCCCTTCTGTAGGTGACCCTCAGCCTTTCCTACTGTCTCGTCTTTCTCTTTATTTTCCTTTCAGTCTGTATCCTGTTACTTTGTCATTTCCACTTTTTTGCATGAAGTTACAGTCTTATCGGACTGCATGCCTTTGCATCTACATCTTGATTCAGTGTGGCCTTAATCACCTTTTGTTTTAGAAACCACTCTTACTTTGATGCTTCAATTTTGAGTCCGTATGGTAGATGTGTTTGTCTTCAAATGTGTGTGTGTGTGTGTGTGTATATTTGCAGCAAGGGAGAGATAATAAAAGGTATGAGAGGGCCCTGGCCTACATGAGCTCTGATTCCTTGTTGATGGAGTAGCTGTCACAGAAGCCTACAGGGCTTCAGCACGGTAAAATGCACACGTTGCTGCTGTGTGATGGTGGGTTAACTGGTGTGGTTTGACTTTGGGTTGTTGTATTTGACTAACACAAGGGTTGGAGTGTGTGCTTTATTTGTATGAAGGTCCTAAAAGCTCAACCATTTTCTTCAGGTATTTCAACTGACTTTACTTCCAGCTGGGTGATTTCTCACATGGAGCTTTAGCACCATCTAGTGGTATAATGTGTTGCTACAGAGACAGAAAAGTAATATTTGCAGAGGAAATGAACGCATGTTTAGCTTTTTGTTGACATTTGCATGTTTTTGGTGTTTATGATTTATTTATTTTTTTGTTGCTCTTAACATGCTTGCTTTTAAACCTGAACAGAATGGATGGAAAATTTAACCTCACAGCTGGCAAATTAAACTAAAGGAAATGAAATACTTTATTCATTTAAAAACAACTGAAGCTTGAGGATATAGCATTGTGCCCAGGATCAGGTGCCTGCAGTATGCAGATGTATTCATATTTGTTAGTGTTAGGTAATAAATATATAATCTTAAATGCTTATATGCTGATTATATTGGTTTATATAAGAGAGGCCCAGACTTAGTTATAATGAGCATTAATAAGTTGCTCTAACAGCACATAATGGTCATTGCTCCCATTAAGCCTTGGGGGCATTGATGGGGTTGATGGCTATCAGGTGAAGAGTCCTGGTTTACAGGCAGTTTTGTAGTTCAGGACCTCACAGAGGCATTGTTACAGGATGGAGACTTGACTCCACCAAGTCACATGCTATCTGTTCAAACTATGGCCAGCTGCGACGTGTTACCACCTTCTTCTTTTGCATTACTCCACAAGTGCCATGTTTTATTCTTTACTTTCTCTGAACTTTCTCTTCCTCCTTGTCCCCTTTTCCTCCCTTTGTGCCCTCATACAGAATGCAGATAAACTCTACAAGGGCCAGCTGTCTGAGTTCACCCCCTTGGCTTCCCTCCACGCTCCGTCTAAGGGTAGCAGCCACCGGCGAGGATCGGAAAACCAAAGGAACCCTCGAAGGTCTGAACCCTTTACCAAGAAAGTCATGTTCACACGCTGGCAAAAAGCGCCAGACTACTGCACCTTCACCCCCCTCCTCCGGTTTGCTGATAGCTCCCGCCATTCAAGGCAGGGGTACAATTACAGCGGGGCCGGGCCTGAGACCTCAGTCTAATTTATTTCTTTTTCTCCGGGGTATTTTTTTTAAATCTTATATTCTAATATCAGAAACAATGTCATCCACATGGAGTTACTCAGATAAATTGGTGGAAAGCAATTTTGGAGCTTACTTACTTGCTTCGACGTTACTGAGTTGGAGTAAAATAATAAACAGTTGAGGAGACTGCAATGCTAAGTGACCTTCATAATTTCTGTCAAGTTAGCAGCCAAGTGTGGCGCAAAGCACTGTTGGACGGCTCTGGAGTGGACCCCGTCGGCAGGGCCTGGTTCGCTGCCACAACGTGCAAAGGGCTCAGTGTAATGATGTCACAGCAAACAAACTGACTCGAGCTTGTGTTTCACATGAAAAAAATGTGCACTGGCCCTTTACGCCTGCCTGCCTTTGATGGTAGCTGAAGTGTACTTTACTCTGATTATTAGGGTGTTTTAATGGCTATTGTGATAATCATGCTGATGTTCTATGACCGGAATGATGATAATGAGGACGACTGTAGACGTGCTCGAGCTAGCTTAAGCTTTCTATGATCAAACATTTTCTTGTCTTCAGTCGCTGCCATCTGTCTTTATTCCCTTCTGTCTGTTTTGCCTCTTTTTAGGACTAACTGGTGTTGCCTGTGTGCAAACATGTTATCCAGAAACACTGCTTAGGACTCTGGGATCAGAAACTGCATCATTGTAAGGAGGGTTGTAGTAGAAGGAGGAATAAATGTTAAAATATTAGTCTATGGAGCCCGGAAGTAGCCGTATAGGGGAATTAAATTGTTTTATATCGGGATGAGATACAATTTTTGCTTAATTTCTGATTCATTTGTGCAAACGATACAGCAAGCTGATTGTCCTAACTTTGATTAGATGGCAAACGGTGGTCAAGTCAGTTAATAATGACAGAAAAGCGTAGCTCATGGTGCTTTCTGTGTCACAATATGTCTGGTTTAAAAACGTGTGGGAGCTTTGAAAGCTCTTAAACTAGCTCACCCTTAGCGACAAAACACAGAAAAGCCTCTTGGCTGTCATAAACATGAAGCAATAATTTAGAGCAAAATGATCTTGAAATAGAAAAAGAAAAACAAAGGTTCATTTATTTAAATAATTTGTTATTAAGAAATATATGCTGGTGACAATTTAACAGTTTACTTAAATAACAAAAATACATGGAAAATTTACATGTAATCTGATTACTTAAAGTCAGTATTTTGAGCATGATTATGTTTTTAAATGTAAGCTGAAATTCAACAAGTGCAAATATTGTAGGCAAATTACAATTTTTCACATTTTTTTTAATCCTGTTTCCATGGTAATTTGTTACTTTGATAGTAAAATTGAAACACTTGATTTATATATATATATATATATACAAGTGTTACATTTTGTTTTATAAAGTGAACAAAAGCAGTGTTTAAGTCGATACCAAAGTCAACATGTATGCATTGAGATCATCATCATACTGTACAGCACATAGGGTGTAAATACAGAGAATGCAAACGGCACAAATAGACCAAAACATGGGAATGAGTCATATTGCACGTACGCATCTCATTGGCTACTCCTGGGCTCCAATAGCAGAGTCAGTAGGAGTTGGTCTTTGTGAACAATTATTGTTTTATCATGTTATACAGCCAACATTTAAACTTTCAGAGTCACATTTAGGTAGCTTAGAAGTTTGCGTGCGTATCTGTGTGTGCTGATAGAAGACTGTGTGTGTATCTGTTAATCTCCATCTGTCCTATCATCTTGAACATAGATTGTAAACTTACCTTATCTTTGGATGACTAAATGTCTTGTAGTAGAACACAGAGGAACTGCTTGTGTGACCGCTACCTGGCTGTTTCTTATTGCCTTAATGTCGTCTTGTAAACTCTGCTGTATTTTTCACTGATATCATTTACCAAAGAAACAGCAGGTAACGCTTTATGATCACCTTTAGATAATAGCTGGTTGCTTGTATTTACTTTGATTGAAGCACTTTAAAATTATATATATTTCTCCTTTTAATATAATTCACTCAAAGTGCCCCAAATGGTTTGATGCCTTAAATAAATATCAAATCATTGATAATGTATTAAATTATGAAACAAACAGCCGGCACAACCAATTCAAAGAAAAAAAAGGAATCGAGATAGAAACACTTTTTTTTATTGGCCTTGAGAGGACCTTTAACTGACCAGTAACACAGCAAAGTGTCCTCTCATATTCTGTGTACAGTAGAAAATGGAAGAATAAGTATATATGGGGTTCTTAAGTGTAAAAAAAAAAAATTGCATGTACAAAAAATGTGAAAAAAATCTATTTTAATAATGTGACAGAGAAGCGAGCGTCTTAATATCCTTTCATACTCATTTTCCACCTCATCTCAATAGAATAAGATGCTTTTTAGCTCTGCAGATCAGGTTGATTGTAGCATCTAACAGTTTAGTGCTCCCGCCCTTAAAAGCCTTATAACGGTGTTAGAGAAATCTAATGAGATTCTCCAGCTTAAAAAAAAGGGCCTTTACAGTGCGCTCTTTGAATTCTGTCTCACACTTTCCTGTTTCAACTCGTACCCTCTGTCTCTCTCTCTCTCTCTCTCTCTCTCCTTCACACCCTCCCTCTCTTGAAGCGATGTTGAAGCTGTTCCTACCTCTGTGACAGTTGTCTCCATCTGCCTCATCATCATCATTTCATCCGTCCCCTTCTGCGTCTTCTCTGTCGTTCCTCCGTTCATACATCGACTCATCCATCGTGAGACAGTAGATCTGATGTTTTTAGTTCTATGAACCAAAGCCTTGTTGCTGCTAGAGATTCTTTAGCTGCTTTACATTAGGTGCCTTGTGCTAGTTTTCACAGCCTGTCTTTGCTTTGCTTTGTGGTCAATTTGATACTGTTAATAGGCGCTTCAATGGTACAAGGGCACAGCAGATGATGGATGTAACTGGAGGAATGAAATAACTACTGTAGGTGAAAAGGCGAATGTGAAATCGAGTTTTTATGCAGACTTCTACTGAACAAGCAGAACTGACACACAGTCAATGAACAAATACCACTTATGTTTAGTATCTGTTTTTTTTATAGCTTGTATTAAATTTTTTTTAAAAATAAATGCCCATGAGGGCATTTGTCTCTGAAATGTTATTTTTTAATTGTTTTTGATTATGTACAATGTGGAAAATTCTCCCTTTTATGACCACAGACTTGAAGAGCTCCAGCTCTGCTTTTTCCAATCAGCTACAGGTGATCAATGGTAGTTTTTCTTTTCTTTTGTTTTTTTCCATCTCCAAGTTTCGGAGATTTAAAGTTGATGGTAAAGCAAAAGGGTTTCTTGTACTGTTGGAATTGTCTAAAATGAAGGGTTGGTTTGGCTAAATTAAAAAAAAAAAAAAAGTATTTTCTGTTGCTGCTTTACGCACCAATAAAAGAAATGAACATTCCAGATTGATCTGCTTAGTAGAGCAGATTTCGATATTTATCGAATGATATTAGCTATTTTCCGATGTATTGGCATCAGTATTTGTAACAGCCAATAAGACAACCTTCAGTTATGCTATGAGGACAGTGCATAGTTTGTCCATCAGAGGGCACTGTGCAACATCCCTTTTGGCAACAAACAAACATAATAAACAGGTAATCTGAGCCTAAATAAGCAAACTGATAACTACACGTGACAAATATTAGGGGAATGTGTTTTTGTACCTGAAACAGAGAAAAAAATCAGCACATATATCAGAAAATTGGATTTTTAAATCACCATATATCAGTTTAAAAAAATCATATATCCGTCAGGCTCTACGACTTAGAACAATTGAAGTAAGTTAGAAAATACTGGATTTTTGTTGTTGTTGTTTTTATTATCTGAATGAAGAAAACAAAGATCCTGTCTCTCCATTTATTGTTTGCCCTGAATTCTGATTGGCCTTTGGACTAGAAAGATGTTTTTCATTGTAAACAATGTACCAAGGCTTCAGTACCTTAACTGCTAAAGAATCACACAAATAACACAACAATTGTTAATGAAATGGGAGGGGGGAAAAACAAAAGTCTACAATATAATGCCATGTGAGAGCTGACAGACACTATGACCACAGGACTAAACTAGCTGGGAGAAGCAATAAGTATAATCAAACTGAAGCTGCTTGTAAATGTCTCTCTGCAACAAATGTGACCTCTTAGCACTAGCTAAGCGACAGAGAGTCACTTATATTCAAATGTCAACCATGACAGTGAAGAATCCATTATCCTGTCTGAGATCTCAGATCAGTACTTACACAGTGGTGACTAAGCATGGTCCGTGGAGGCATCTGGAAGTCTCAATAACTTACAAAAATGAAAAGTTACTGCACTGCTATTTTGGGGGAGGGGTATCTGAGAAACCCCTCTTTTTTTGTTTTACTTTTCAGAGACAGTATTTAATGTGTGTCTTGTTTATATCTCAGAATATTCCAACAAACAAACTGGATTGTGGCAAAAAAAGTGGACACTTGTATGTCTGTATGCATAGCTTTAAACAAAAGGACAAAGAGATTTGTGGTGTTAGTTGTTTCTCGGAGGTACCCCTGCACTGAACCGTCATTCCTGAGGACCGACACCTCGCTGTAGAAACTTTGAAAGCCATCAACAGACCTTCTGCACCAGTCCACACTGAATCTTTGAACTGACGGCCTTTCAACTCAAATGTTATCTTTTTTTTGAAAATGTGTTATTGTATAGCGAGCTGCACTTCACATAACCGGCAGTATCTATGAACTGAGATACAGTACTGTATATACATGTATGAACAATATTTAAATGTAGTTATGTTACTGAATGTACAGTTTTTTGGGCTCTTTTTGTATACAGTTTTTAAACATATCTTGTGGATTTTTGCCAACCTTTCTGTGGCTGTAAATGGCGAACATCTGTACATTTGCTTGGAAATAAAAGCGAAAATGTGTTACAAAATTCTTCTTATGAAAAAAGCTGCACTACACGCTTCAGCCAGGAGGGTGCAGCCGAGTGCTTCTGATGCTTTTGATGTGCTGCTAAAGGCTGAAGGAGCTGACAAGTCAACATATGTGAAGCTGATGAAATTAATCAAAAGTTTCTTTAGTAGAGAGATCGTGTGTGTGTCTGTGTGTGTGTGTGTGCGCAACCCACCTGTGTGCACGCCAGTGTTGTCTCAAGCTCAAATACTGGCTGTGTTTAAAAACAACACAGGAAATGGTTAAAAAAGTCATTTTTAAAAATTTATTTATGTTTTGGATTTAATATGTTCCCCAAAGTTGCTCCAGGGCTCCTGTCTGCACCATCTGAGGACGTCAACAAGATTAGGATGGAGGTTTTTGGATCGATTGGTTTCCCTTCATCCTTTTCACTTCTCATCTGCGCTGATCTCCACGTCCTCTCCTCCACAGCTGGCAGCCGATGAGACCTGCAAGTGTGTCTGACAGGGATAGAGAAATATCTAGGGCAAGACTGTCAGAGGTGAAATCTGGGGAAGAAGAAGAAGAAGGGGGGAGGGGGGGGTTGCACAGAAAAAGAAAAGTAGATATGAAATGCTGCATCGTGTTTATATTGTATAAGGTTGGTTTTTTTTTTAAATAATGTTTTTTATCACGAGTTAAAGTGCAGTGACTCATGCAGTCACCTTTCAGATGGAAAAACCAAAAGTCTTCTGAAAAACTTCAACCATGAATACGCAGTGTGAAGACCTTTTTAAACGAATCTTTACGGTGTCTTACTTAGTAGAGACTCCAAAATTATATAGAATGGTGGGCGGTGTAATTTAAGGTGTAACAGAGTCCTTTACAACCTCCTCATCACCTGTTTCCTTCTCGCGCTGCTTGAGGTTGGATTGCTCGGAGCACTTTGGTGTGTGCTTGCGAAGGTTTCGTGACAAAGACGGGAGATGAATTCACACCCCCAAGTAATGAAACGGTGGAGACAGAAATGGGACTGGCAGAGGAAAAATCTGGATGTGGCTCCCAATCGGAGACGGCGTATCTGTCACATATATAAGGGCCACACTTATCTCCCTGAAGCTGCAAAGAGCAACTCTGGAAGCAACAGGTGACTGTTTTAAAAATACAAGCTTTCAATAGGCGCTAATCCTGTAAGTCCTCTTTTTGAAATAAGTGTTGAAGTTTGACATGTTTTTTTTTTTGTTGGGAAAAGCACTTTAGCCCAGAGTTAAAACTAGACTGCTAACTCAACTGAGCACAAAGAGGTGGAAATAGGCGGAAATGGCAAGCGGTCCAAGGGTAACAAAATCCACCTACTAGTGCCCCTAATGCTCATTATTCAGCAAGTTGTATCTCATTTGCTTAATCCTCACAAAAGCCTCCATGTGGAACCGCTTCCCCCACCCAAACAGGAGACTCTGGGATGTTCATGGTCCCCAGTCAGGAAACACTTCAACCTCCAGTAAAATTTGGATTCGTCTTTGTTTTCCACTTTGGTTTTTGTACGGATTAAGCAAATGAGATATAGCATGTTAATTAGTGAACTTTACAGGTGCTGGTAAGCTTTTGTTTTTTTTTAACCTGTCTTGGTGTCAAGTTAAAGTAACCAACAGACATTTTTTTTCATTGAGATGAAAGTGAATGTGTGTGTGTGTGTGTTTGTGTCTGTGTGTTTTCTCAACCTATTTATCTGTGGATGGAGGGCTCTTTTTCTCTTTCAGCTGTGATGGCCCTCTTTTACAGTCCCAGTGCCACTACACACTGCCACATTCTCCTCTCCACCCTTAGATGGGTTAAATGTCTCGGGCTCTTCACACGGACAGTTTTAACTCAACTAGTTGCTCCCAACAGATGGCACAGAAAGGCTTCACTTCTACACACACTCAGGATGTCCTAGGACTCAAACACACATGCAATGTTTTTTTGGGGGGAAGCACAACCTGTTCTCTCTATAGAGGCCCTTTTAAATATTAAAGTAGACTTACTGTGATGATTTTAGTCTCTGTATTTAATTAGATTTGTATTATTCAGAGTTGTATTTAGGTTATACGTGACCTTACTGCAGCCTCTCTCTTCTCTCTCTTTTAGACCACCCTACTTTCATCTCATTGGCTGCTCCTCACAAAAAGAAGGTTTGAACAACAGGTTGGAGGGGCTCCTGTGTCTTTCTTTCCCTCACAGTGATCACTTGCACACAAGCCGAACTCGTTGTTTGAAACTTTGGCCATGTTTAATGCGAGGATTCGCCATTATAACAGTTACTATACAACAGAAAATAATGCAGGAAGTGATTGTGTGTCCATTTGCATGGATTTTATTGGCTGACCTGTTGCCAGCCAGCTTTTAGCTAGGTAAAACTGGCAAGTGCAGTAACGGGGAACAAGCGTGTTTTGCTGCACCCTGCAGTTCATACACTCAAGCTAGCCTTAAATTATTAGTATAGACCTTCCACCTCCACACACACACACACACACACACACACACACACACACACACACACACACACACACACACACCCTGAGTTTGATCTCATGGTTATAATGTCAGCATGTATCTATTCACAGCATTAAATGGAGGGAGGTGATGCAGCCATCCACACGTGAAATCTACGAATTAGCTGTGAAATTGCTGTTATTTGCCACTGATTGTTTATGACTCGGTACACAGGGTTTTTTCTTTTCTTTTCTGGCCTTCTCTTTTATCCGCACAAAGGGTTTTCTTATCATTATTATGGTTTTCAAAAGGAGATGTTTTCAGGATGGATGCACACACTCATAAATGGGAGGAACACCAAGGAAGGTTTTAACATTTTACCTATATGTTGTGCTTCAGATTTAGCTTATTCTTTCTCCATCTTATCGCCATCTCTAATGTTTTCAATCACCTTCTGCCTGTGCATCTTGTCTAAACGAGGTAAATTGTGCAGAAAGCCCCCCCCCCCCTCCATCTGTCCTCTCATCTCATCACGTCTTTGTCACTCTTGTCAATGTCCTGACACGCAATACAATGAAATACAATAGAATACAATCTAAGCTGTAAAGACTTCTAGTTAGCTGAAGGCTGAGGGGGCTGTAAGCTTCATTTAAAGTGCACGCAACCAATTTATGTATGCACACACATGTTTCTCCTAAGGTTACTGCTAAATTCTGTGTCTCACATCTGAACTGCAAATGATTTCATAGCCTATATTTTATGAGAACTGCTATAACAAAGGCATGCAGTTTAAAGCAGTGATTAATGATTGTCTGGAAATAAAACACACACACACACACACACTTGGGTTAATATATATTATGAATTGTACATATCAGGAGTGCCAAACAAAAGGCCCGGGTGCCTGAATTGGCCCAGCAAGGACTCCAATCCGGCCCACTGAATTGTTTCATAAAATGTGAAGGAGGGGTTGATTTGTGGACTTTTAACTGTATTTTCATAAGTTTTATAACATTTCCTGCTGACAAAGACCTTCCCCATTCCCGTTCATAAACACAAATGTTATTATGTAAAATATAAACAATTAAACGACAGAAACGTTTTTTTCACTATCTGCTATAGAAATATCAGTTTTGTACAGTGGGTGCAAAGTAAGAAAAATAGAGTATTTTATTTGTCTAAAAAAACAAAAACCTAAGGAGATAGTGTGGAGGCATGGTACAGACGACACAGGAGCTGTAACTTTCCATTCCGACTTTATTCATCTCCAAACTACAGGGTGGGCCATTTATATGGATACACCGTTATAAAATGGGAATGGTTGGTGATATTAAAGTCCTGTTTGTGGCACATTAGTATATGTGAGGGGGCAAACTCCTCAAGATGGGTGGTCATTTAGAAGTCGGCCATCTTGGATACAACTTTTTTCAATAGGAAGAGGGCCATGTGACACATCAAACTTATTGGTAATGTCACAAGAAAAACAATGGTGTTGGTTTCAACGTAACTTTATTCTTTCATGAGTTATTTACAAGTTTCTGACCACTTATAAAATGTGTTCAATGTGCTGCCCATTGTGTTGGATTGTCAATGCAACCCTCTTATCCCAATCTTCACACACTGATAGCAACACCGCAGGAGAAATGCCAGCACAGGCATCCAGTATTTGTAGTTTCAGGTGCTGCACATCTCGTATCTTCACACCATAGACAAAAAAGGTAATTTGATTACTGTTACTTTCCCGTAAGTACGCTGCGTTACTGCGTTACTAAAACCGTGATTTGTTTGCAAGAGTGTCTCATGACAATGACGTAAGCGAGTGCGACGTTCGTGGCAACAGCTGTGTGCAGATCAACAATATCGAGTGTGGGAGAGCATATGACAGTGCAGCGTTTAAAGAGTGGAAGTACCGACCTTACTTTGAGTTTGATTCCGTAAAAAGTGACAAAAACATTAGCGTCTGCTGTTCAATGAGTGGGAAGAAAACTTCTTTTACAGCAAAAAGAACCCCTAAACTTCAGAGCAAGCACCGACAGTGCGCTGCCACGGGAATGTGAAATTCACAGAGAAACTCTCAGATCCTTCCACTGACCGCTACGACACACCTGCACCAGGGTAAACCTCTGCCTGCCCCACTCCTGCTATACAGGTGAAAATAGAGCAACAGGACTGCTAAGTCTTTGATTTAATTTATTTTCTGCTGTGTTTTACGTGCATCTAAACACAAAAAACTATTTTATTTTATATGCTGGAATATGCAGAAAATAGGTTTAAATGTTAAACAAATTTCTTCCAGTCAGAGAATGTTGCATATAATTTAATGTTTGCTTGATGCATAAAGTTACAAGATTAAAACTAATAAAACAAGTTTTAAAAAGAGACTTTTTCATTTGATTACATTTTATGTGATGGATTATGTAGAAAATGTAGACTTGGGCTGAAAGATCTATCGCTTTATCACCTATTCAGGTTGTAAATCATTTTTAAAAAATAGTAACTAAGTAACTAATTACGTTTGAAAATAAGTAATCAGTAAAGAAACGGGATTACTTTTTTGGGGAAGTAATCAGTAATTAGTTACTGATTACTTTTTTCAAGTAACTTGACCAACACTGGCCGTCATAAAGCGGACGCAAAGGGGGTTGATGAGCATCGTGCCTGACAAAAACAAACTGAGAGGAGTCCAATGATTTTGGAACAAAAACGTCAGGCAGGCAGTGGTGCACGGGGCCCGGAACAGAAAAGGGCGCTGTGCAATCCCAATAAAACCCAGGGAAGACGGTCAACCCAGTTGCCACCCATCAAGGAAGCCCGGAGCGCGGCCTTGAGTGACCAGTGAAATCGCTTTCACATGCCGTTAGCCGGTGGGTGGTACGCCGTGGTGTGGTGGACCTCGACCCTCAGGCCATCAGCCATGGCAGACCAAAGCTCCGAAACTAACTGGGGGCCCCTGTCCGAGGTAATGTCAGCGGGGGGACCAAAACATGAAACCCACGTCGACACGAAAGCCCTGGCCACCGCCCCTCGACGCCGACGTACATGATGCCGACGTACACGGGAGAAACCAACATGCGGGACAAACAGTCAGCGACCCCGTTGGACTTACCAGCAACGTGCTGAATGTCCGTCGTAAACTCCGAAATGGCCGCTAACTGTCCGCTAACTGTCCGCTAACTGGTGCTGCTGGCGCGCGGTCCGCTTCTTCCACCAGGGAGCGGTAATCCCCTGCTGCCAGAAACGGGGAGTTGGCGATGCCGGTCCTCACGGCCACAGGCAGCTGTCGGAGGAAGAGATGGATGAAGAGGAATCCCTCGTCCTCCGATCCGAGCAAGGACAACATGCTCTCCATCAGTTCGCCCCCACCCAGGCCCGAGAGGGAGAAAATCTGCTCGGCTTGCTCCGCATCGGAGAGGGTGTATCGCAGCAGCAGCTCCTTCAGAGCGACATATTTCCCGTGTGTGGGAGGGTCCTGGAGGATGGTCATTGCACAGCGGGTGGCTAGCGGGTCGACTGAATCGCCACGGCGAGTGTAGCCGCTGCGGGAAGCAGAGGGCTCGCTGGTGCATCCACGGTGAGGCCAGCGTCATTCATGGCCTTCGACATGTCCAAATCTAGGGGCACCAATGTGGAGGTATGGTACAGACGACACAGGAGCTGTAACTTTCCATTCCGACTTTATTCATCTCCAAACTACAACTGGGCACATTGTGGCAAAAAACAGCAGAACCCCTCCTCCCGACCTGGGTGTGAGAGGAGCCCTCTGGTGGGCCACCACAATAGCATGATATTGCTATTAAAATCTCTTTGTGCTAACATGATATAACACTAGTTACCTTAATAACAATAAAAAAA
>NW_005187441.1:153042-157993 GCF_000239375.1 Pundamilia nyererei | reverse complement strand
GTGAATTGACAGGCCACTGGAAAAGAAACTCGGAGGTGAAATATTCAGCGTAAAGTGAAAAGAAAGTAACAGAAAGTCAACAACATCATTTAAATGAAGCTGCCGCTAACATTAAATCAGCCATGGCGCCTTTGAAAGCAAGCGGCACTAGCAAGGAGAGGATAGGAGGAGGTCTGTCAACAAACAAACTGCACATGAATACTGCATTCATGACCTGAAGGAGAGTGTTCTTGAACATCAAATGTGAGTCAAATACAGGCTCTGTTCGCCTTTTTCCTGTATCTGCGTGTCTCTTCGCTGCTGCTCCTCCTACCATAGCGGGCTTTCTTTGGTGATTCAGTTCCTTGCTGGGTACTTTTTTTTTATTTTTATACCAGCTGCAGGTCTTTTATGCTGATTGCTGTTTGTCTGAGGCTGTAGTCTTCTTGCTGTTGTCAACACAGAGAGAAGGAGCCTGCCGAGGCTTTGAAAGTATGTGATTTCTCCCAGTTTTGTTGTTTGCTGGTTATTTTGTCACCTGTTGTGTTGACTGCGAGATTGGTCGGTGCAGAAGGAGAAGGCCTCAATTTCTTGTTTTGTTATGCTATGTAATGTAACTAACGTGTTGTAAGGCTTGCAGGTCCTGGAGCTCAGTTTTTTTTTTTTAAATCCCAGTAATATAAATGCAAACCATGTATTTTAGGCAGCTACACTGCTGGCTGAAAGTTGGCTTTACTTTAAAGTAAATACTAGCTTGTTCATTTTAAGTTTGCAGAGCTGTATAATGCTCAAAGAATGTCTTCTACAGTGACTTGGATTATTTGATTTATTTTTAGCAAGTAAAAAGTAGGTAATTATAAAATTTCCACAAAGAAAAGGAATTGCTATGAGTGTACTAATAGTACAATTTATGTCATTGTAAGCCTACACAGGTTTTTAAGTTGTGTATATAATTAAATGTGCTGTAAAAATAAAATTGCAGTTTTTGAGCCATTTGAAGCCAATAGCAAAAAAACAAACATCCCATTTTAACGCCTATAGTTTCAGACTCTGCTGTCCCCAGCCTGGCCTCCGTAGTTTAAATGGGATGCAAGCACCAGTAAACAGAAAAGAGGTGATAGCCTGTTTCATGTTGGCGGTGGCTAAATATGGGACACCGTCTGCATCACTCTGCTGACTGTCTCCTTTTTACAAGTGCTGAAACAAACTAATCTGATTATCGTGCATCACCCTCTTCAATGCTGAATGGAGTCCAAGCACTCGAGGCAAAAACCTGACATTTCTCTGCTAACTCACTGCGATTCCCTTTCACAGCAATAGCGTAATCGCTGCTCTGAACGTGAATTATGTTTTGAGGTTTTGAAAACACCCATTCCTCTCCTTTTCTTCCCTCAATCCTCCTTTATTTCTTATAGTCACTCCTCTATTTCAGCACCACACATTCCTCTCCAGCCTTCTTGGCGCTCTCCTTTCCTCCCTCCCTTGCTTCGTGTTGTCTACCAATCAGGTTGATTGATTTTATGCCTCGTCTTATCAAGCGGAGCAGCCGTTGTCAATAAATATCGCCTGTCATCTGTCTGTGCTCAGACCTGTGCACGGCAGGGAGAGCTGAGAAATTCAGTTTAGCTGCTTTTTTGAAGTTCATGCCGAGTCCACATGGTGCGCTTTTCATGAAACTGTCTTTAATCATGACCTTTGTAGTCCAGTCAATCACATCTGAGCAGTGATTATGTGTCTCTGTCAATCAGGAGATCAATCAAATCTCCAAACAAATGTTTGGCAGGAGACGACAAGAACCACCCCATTGTTGTTATCCAATGAAAACCGTGTTTGCCAAATCAGATGTACCTACATAAGCTCCACACTACTTCTAAAGCTAAAGAATAATTTGGAGCAGCCAAAAAGTTACTTACGGTGGACATATGTTTGGCTTGAAGAACATTTTAAAGTGTCACAAACTGGTAGAAGGAACTCAAGAGCAGAGTGGTTGATGTCTCCAAAAACAGTTTATTTACAGCACCAGTGCACGATATATACAGTGAAAGGAAAATCCAAACTCCAGGGAATCACGGGGAAGCTCTCTCACACTCGCTCACGTCTTCTTGCCCAATATCACACACGCTCACACGGCAGGGAGGTCACAGATTCGGGGAGGAATGTCTGTAGCAGAGGAAAGGGAAGTCACTCACAAATCACGAATCACAAGAATACTAAAGCACAAGTTCACAGGAGCTGGGTGAATCACTAACGTACAATCATCCAGCAATGAGAGGATCTGTGTTCCAGCCTCAAATAGGGCTCCAGGTGATGACAGCTGATTGTTGTCAGGTGTGTGGGGCAAGGGCGGGAGCCCACAGTGAGCTCCACCCAGGCAGAGAGGGAGAGAAAACCAAACACCACATGTAGCCTTGTGGGGCCGGCCGGGCAGGCACAGAGACCATGACCTAAAGTGTTTGAGTACCCGGAGTGAACAGGGGGTTAGGTTAGCCCAAAGGTGTGAATGTGAGTGATTAACTCCATTACCGTTTGTGTTAGAATCCAAATTCAGACTTTTTTGGAAAGAAGAGAAGACTGGCTTTATGGTGATATTTGGTGTATCACAGTAGCACAAAGCATTCACAATGTACTGCTGTCTGAACACAGACTGATCACAGACAGAAATATCAGCTCCCCCTAGCTTTTTCCACGTGCACTTCACATTACTGTAACTCTGCAAACATTTTAATCTAGAGAGAATATTCAAATGGTTCCTGAAAGATTTTTTTTTGTGATTTCACAGCCAAAATTACTAAATAATTCCAGGCAACTTGTATGGTACTTTGGTGATAAAGGGTTAAGGCCAGGATTGTATTGCTGTGGTCTGCTTGATGTCCCACAGGAGGAAGCACATGCAGTTTGCGCCCATGTGGCCCCATAACATAGTGCTTTACACATTCTACTAATAGGGGAAAGTGAAAGTAGCTTTTAATATTCAGTATAATGTACACATGCATGCAGTCAGTTCAATTAATAGGTATATAGCGTTTCATTAATCAACTGATAACTCTCTTCACTTGCTGCTTTGTGACTTTGTGTTATTTTGGTTATAATGTTAATCCATTAAAGTTGAAGCTATATTATCGTACTAGTGATTTGATGCTGTATGATCAATTTTTTTGTGTTTAAAATTTGGGCTCTTCTTAAATATACACATAAGGAAATGTATTGGGCCTCTTGAATACTTTGGCGTTGGTGGTATAACTCAAAATGAAGTCATATTAACTCATTAGCTTGCTTGATGAGCAGTTCTGCACAACACATCAGTCCTCCTGTGTCCTGTGTGACCTACAACACAAGTGGGGCTTTGCTATCCAGTACAAGTACTCACTAACTATTGCAGTATAAACAATTAGACTTAAATGTAGTCCTACTGTGTAAAGTGTGCATTCCTTATTTGATGCTGACCATTATCCCACCTCTGCTGTTTGACTACATTTCTTGTAAAAGAGCAAATATGAATAAATGATCACGCTCTAATTCTAATCTGGAAGTGGGAATGATTCAGAAACCCTATGTAGGCCTTTAGCAGCCTGTGTCAGTGGTTTTTGAGCATTAACTCCAGTTTTATGTGCAGGTAATGCTGTTAAAGCTATTTATAAACCTAAACATAGCCAAACGATGACACTTTAACCAGCCAAATAAATCCTGGTGCACTTCAGCACCCGCACATCTTTAGAAAACCAGATATGACCATTTTTTCTTCTTCCTCTGTTTCTGCTTAACTGTCATTTAAATGGGTTCAGACATTTTATCATTTGAAAAGGTGCCAAACCTGCCAGTGTCTTTTCCTCAATTTCACACAGCCACAGAAAGAGAATGGGGGAGGGATCATTCAGTTTTTGTGGATTTCCTTTCAGGTGGTAGCTTTTCAAAACATTTCACAAAGAAAGACAGTAATATCCCGAGAGAAACTGCCAGGGTGCGGAAAAATAAACAAAGAACTCCTCTGTTTATGAAATGCCTCTTTTTTTAAAGGCATTTCATAATGCCTTTAAATGCCTCTTTTTTTAAAGGTTATATATACAAATACACATATACACATATATATACACACACACACACACATATATATATATATATATATATATACATATACATTTTCAAACTGATGCCGTGGGTGTATCTACTAAAAAATCTTGGACAAGATTGAAGTTTTCTGAAAATCTTTTGAATGCAATAACTTGAGAACGATAATACTTAAAAGATTAACACATTATATTTTATGAAATCTTTAAACTTGAATGACATTTACGACCGCAGTCATATATTTTCATGTGTGTTTGATATATTTTTAATCCAAAATATGCTTCCTAACATGAATCTGCTCTTCAGCTTCTACAGATTTTCATACGCTGCCCAATGGTGTGACAAGTATAATGTGTGTGTGTGCTTTGATTTTCCACTTCTAATCACAACATTTTAATTATTTCCAATAAGCCATAGACAAACCTGAAAGCCTTCATTACACTTTCTGCATCCACAGGTCGGCTTGGATACATACATTTGTGACATAAATTTTTTTATTTGGCGATGAGGATCCGTGTAAATGTCCGTATTTTGTACATAAAAATGAATGAAAATTATTACCGAGAACATTAGAACATTTTAAAATATCTTTCAGCGATGAAGATAAGATTTAAGACTACTGGAACTGTTTTAAAAAAGTACTCCTGTATGAAATGTACAGGAAGAGGCTTTCAGGTCTTCTCTGGGAATTTGGGATAGGGCTGTGCACAGGTGTGTGTGTGTGTCTATATGTGCGTATGTGCGGCAGATGGAGGCAGATCCCCTTTCCCCCCAAGGGTTATATCATTACACGGATAATTAGGCCAAGCCTAAGGGAAGGGAAGCATCAAGACTGCAATTCCAGTATATTCAAAAGGATCTTTGGCTGAATCATACAGGTTGTGAAATATGTTTTTCTTTTTTTTTT
>NW_005187441.1:135421-152986 GCF_000239375.1 Pundamilia nyererei | reverse complement strand
CACACACACACACACACACACACACACACACACCTGTTTTAATAAGTTTTTTGTTTTTGGATTAACTTTGACTTGTTAATTTTTAAGCTTCAGTAAACCAGAAAGCTGAGGTAGAATCGTTTACTTTATAACCTTTATACAGTGTGTATTAAAGTCATGGTGACTGACAGGCTCAGGATTGGTCAGGCTTACGGACTCTAAATAGTCTCCTGACATTCAAATTAATTTCTGTTCTTTTATTTTTCCAACAGCCAAGATCAGAATTGACATTACCTCATGTGCAACACACCTTTTAAACAATTTCAGTAAGGAAAAGTTGTCCAGTTACAGGAAAAAACTGTTCCACTTGGATCTCTAGTTAAATGGCAAACAGTGTTGGAGTCAAGGTTGGACATTCAGAAGAGACATTTAGCTAAGAAATGCTTAAAAGCTCAGAGGAAAATAAAAACTTGATAATTAAAGGGTTACGATGCTGACCTCTGATTATGAAGATGAAATCGTGCTTCACTGCCAGATATTTTTCCTCTCTAAAGAAATTGCAGGAAGTTTAGCTCTTGCAGTAATAATGCAGTATTGAAGGAGTTAAGCCATGAAGGGTGGACCTTGGCACTCATTCAGTGATTAAGACTCACGAGGTCAAATTTAAAAGATTTCAAAATATAAGCCTATGCAGAAATGAAACTATAGCATGGTCACAAAAAGGGATTTCTGGCTTTTTATATGAACCTTTCCTGGGCTGCAAGAAAACCGTGTTTCTTTCCCACATTTAGAACAGTCTAGAGATAGACACTGTAAGTTGTGTGTGGCCTTCACACCTGGACTTCAAAGCACAAGTTCCACACATAAGACATACTTTTCCTACTTATCTTACTCAGAAAGTCACGAACATTATGTGGAAGGAACTTCAAGCCGAGGTGTACGCTGTGCTGGTTTTCACTGCAATCTTCTCTTGGTTGTTTTTGTCTGTGTGTGTAATTGTCTTTATTTGGCTGTACTGTTGTGTGTTTGTGTTTTAAGCGCCAGAAAAAAATGTAGTCGAATTGTTTTACTGTTTTGTATTGAAATAAAGCTTTTAACTGATCAATAAAACGGGGCTTACGAATTCTTTTTAAGGGACTTCAAAGGAGAAGACGCTTCAGTGGAGAACACTTTAATTTCTTTTTATTCACCATTATGGAGAAATAAATGAAAAATAACCATGCTAGAGATGGAGAAAACTCAAAGGAGCAAGGACACCGAGAATAGAAGATCTTGATATCATTGTTTGTCTCGTCTGTCCATTGCGCTGGCTGTCTTGGTTAATATTTCTCTGTTACAGCGGCTAACCTTGCAGGCAATCAATTGGTTTGGAACGAGGATTCATATTTCTCATCACCCCTCCATTTAACTGGATTCACTTGAAGACAAAGACCTCCCCGACTGAATTCAAACTCCTACACTCACAGCTAAACTCAGTCACACACACACACACACACACCTTCTAATATGTTTAAATCTCTTCACAGTTCTCACTCGCTTCTGAATTGATCCCATCTGAGCAGCCTTGGAAAACAGCATTGAGCTCTGCTAGCATTCATCTCCTCTTTCGTCTTCATCTCACTCTTTCTCTCTACTTTGCCTCTCTACCTCTCTGTTTTTTTTCTTTCCCTCCAACTTTGGATGCTTCTGAGAGCTGCTATTCTCAAGGGGGAGCTGTTGAATAGAACTTGCCTGGGAAGCTGCGGCACTTTGTGAAGTTTTTTAACCTTCTGGGAGTTTTCAAGGATTGTGGAGCTGAATGCAGTGCAGACACAGGTTGGGCTGATGCTCGGAGCCATTTGGTGTCATCCACTTCTTTAATGTGGAGCTTCTTTCCTGACCACAGCATTAAAACAAATGTTCAACAGTAAAGCACGACAAGTTTGTCAACCAACAGCCCAAGCCCACTTCTACCCCTCTGTTAAGGCTTATATTGTCGCACTTTAAAAATGGACCTTTACTGCTCTGCATGCAGTATTGGAGTGACATGTGTCTACTAGATGTGGGAATTACCAGACACCCCGCAATACAATATCATTGTAATTTATGTCCCCAAAGTTAAACTTGTGAATATATCTATTTCTGATAATTCAGCAATACAACCAGCTGGCAGCCAGCTGAGTCGAGTTCCCTCGAGTTATGCTCATTGACAAAGACAAAGGAAATCTGTCTGCATTTATAAATTAGACAACAGTTATTTGCAAACCTTGACCAATCTCTCTGAGGGAGTTGCAGTCAGTTGCACATTGGACAAGGTGTGTGACGCCAGTATCTTCAGTTGAAAGAGTATTTGATGCATCAGGTTGAGAACACGTTGTTCATACACATAACAAGCTGCCATTTATACTCAGCTTCTGGCTGTTCACCTAATGTGAAGTCTGTGCAAACTGACAGAATTACTTTGACCTCTATGACGTCAGAGAACAGATTTACTCACAAAAATACTTCTTTGTCTGCAGTACTTTTCTTTTTTTTAACAACTCACTTGCCATCTGCGTTACTTACACAGAAAGTCCATGTGAAAAATACTCTTTTCCTCCACCTTCACTCTCTCTCCTCCTTCTCTCCCCAGCTGATATCTGATAGGAGTTCAAAGTTGCCTGTTTGATTCAGCACTGTCAGGATCTGATGGATGGCCCAGTGTAGGGACAATAAAGGAGAATAATTACTGTTAAACACGGGAAATTAATACCCACACACACACACACACACACACACACACACACACACACACACACACACACACAGGTTTAGAGGTTAAGAGCCATCCTTAAACCTGTCTTGATCTTACTCATTGCATCATTCTTATTTTCTATGAAAATTCTTATTAAAACCACTCCACCTCTCACCCTATTGACAGCTGGGATTGGCTCCAGGCCCCCCAACAACCCTGATAAGGATAATCGGAAGAGATGGATGGATCTAAAAAAGTTGAGTTAGAATATAAACCTGAATATAACTTATTATATCTTCCTGTTCCAACATTTAACTCGCTATATATTTTCACAACTAACTTTAATAATTACATAAAAGCTGTTTCTCTCATTGTATAGTAAAACACTTATAACTTTCAGATCGTGGGTGTAATTTAATTATAAGGGAGGGGAACTGGGTGTTACAATTGCTTTGTAAACACACAGTGTGAAAGACCTGTTTAAGGCAGACTGTATTCATAGCAGAAGTGGTGTTTGGAAAATATACTTACTTAACGTTTGAACACATAAAATGAGATTAATAATCAGAGTTTTTTCTTTATTCTCAGCTTTATGTTGGATAATGTGAGCTACTTAAAATATAAAGATGTCCAAATCTGTACACCTGACTGTCTGTGACAAACTAAATCTCCCAAGTGTGTTAGGACTAAAGCGGGAACACATTTGCTGAAATTAATCTCTACTTAATTATATTTCATCAGGCAATAACAAAGTTCAGAAGCAGAAGTCTTGACCTTGTCCCCATAAATGTCCAATAACAAACATGTATGCATGTGTCTGTAGTTTTGCCCCACCAGATACAGTCTGAATCAAAATCTATTTAAATTTAAAAAAATCTTATTTTGCATGGTTGGATCTTCACAAGGTTCCAAGTAGAGCTTCAACATCCAACAAGAAGAAATGGGAGTGAGACAAAACATTTTTTTGAGGATGCAATTTACTGAAAAGAATGCTTAAACTGAAAGAGGCAGTTTTTAAGTTTAGGACCACATGCCTTTAAAAGGCCAAATCTGTGGAAAGATTTATTGTCATTTTCTGTCAGGTATTCACACTGTCATGATGTTCTGGTGGCAAAGGGTTAGGGAACTTTCCGTTTTTAAACGTGGTCGAGTTGTTGAACTGCATAAGCAGGGTCTCTCGCAGCGCGCCATTGCACATCACATCTCATTGTGATGCAGGGTAATTTAACCAAATACCAGTGGGCCATATGTATATATCTGAGCCTATATATATAATTTTGACTCTGTGTAAATTCCAAAGTTAAAAAAATAAAATAAAATGTGCATCCAGTCGACTTTTTTAAGTCATTAAAGATGAGACCTGGTAAAAGAACAGTTCAAATAAATCATTAAAAGCCCCAAATTACCATGACATATCCCATGATGGTTGTAAACTTCTCACTCAAGCTGTATGTATGTGGATTTAAATGATCGGTTATTTTTGTATTTTCCCTACTTTACTCCTGTCCTGTATAACATTTATTTTTCTTCCCCAGATTCAGGGTCTGAATTTAGTGACAGTGTATGGTGTAGACAGTCTATTGCATGGCCTTCTGCCAATTTACCAGTTAACCAAACCCTAACTTTGGAAGTGGGTAAAGTTGTGCTAGAAACTTTGTTTGTACACCAGAAACACCAAAATAGTGCTTGCTGTCCGTTTAAGTAATCATACAATAGTTGTTTTCCAGGTTGCCCCAAGCTTAATCTTTGTGTAGAAATGTCATAGTTTTATTATCTGTAATGAAAACAGTTTGTTTGTAGCTTTTACAAAGTTCATAATTAAATCATTATGCTAAACCATTGGTTAATGTTATTGCCCAGTCTAACAAAATCCATGCATGCGTGCTTTTATATGTTGATTTCTGTCAGTGGGAGCTGAAGGATGAGCAGTGTCCATGTGTTCCCATGGTTTCTGTCTTGAGACAACAAGGCTGACACCACACACTTTGCAGTTTATCAGCCCATCGATTTCTAGTCAACATGAGCTGCTTGAAGTCAGAGCTTAGTAGTGTTGTTGCTTGATTCCGCACATACACACACACACAGATCCCAGAGAGACCGAACTTGATCCCTGGCTCTACTGGCTTGTCAATCGTTTGTGGGATTGGCTTACAGATAATTGACAGTTGTTGGAGCTGATCCCAGTGCCAGGTAAAGAATGCTGGAAGAGCACGACAGGTGAGAGCTTGAGTGGGTGTGTAGTGTGAGTGTAAGTGAGGTCTTGGTACACTGCAGGGCTGTGTTATCTGATAAGAATCAATCGTAGAGGTTAAGAGTGTTTCCATGAATGAGTAAGAAGCACTCTTTAATCTATAGCATCGTCTTTTTGCTTGAAGAGCATCTGCACTGTTTGCCAAGAGCTCAAAGGAAGCATTTATACATTTCGGGAGTCATGCTGTTCCATGTTGTCATTAAGAATTAGACAAGAAAGGACTATCCTCCCCTGGGTTATCTGTGTAAACTGGATTTATAAAATATGTGTTGAGTTTAAGAGACCTATCAGCTGTTTTATGTATATGTGGTCAAGGTCAAGGTCAAGGTAACTTTATTTATACCCAAAGGCAAGGTAAATTTGCTTTACAGAAAAATGACAGCATTTGGCATCCCTTTAAGTGGTGTATTCAGCACTTTGAAAACTTGACTAAATGTCAACAAAATCTGAGTAAAAATCAGTAGCAGTTAGTGGCAAGCAAAGCAAACGAATTACTTAAAGGTTCCTGGGCAAACATCAGATATATTTTTACCATTTCCACCTCCACTCTTTTGTGGATTTTCTCTCCTTTTGAGTGGAGGAATACAAACAGTATACTTTGTTTGAGTATTTCAGAACAAATGAGAGATGTAGTCCTTTTGTTGAAGAGAATGTTCATGAGAACAATTTCATATTTGTACTCAGCAATACACTGGTGGCAACTCTGAATTAGGTATTTAGGATCATTTAGTTTGACATCCAGGACCCAAAGATTTATTTATTAAAATTTTTATTCTATTTACTTTGTGCATCTTAAATAAAATGGATGGTAATATCACATCTCACACATTGGCTGCTGTTTTTTCTAGAGATGGACCGATCCGATATTATGTATCGGTCCGATACTGACCTAAATTACTGGATCGGATATCGCAGAGAAATAAAAAATTTAATCCGATCCGAAGTATCACAAAATCACCTCACAAAATGCGCTACTTGGCGTAACCCAGCTCAGCACATTGGAGCAGTATGTGTCACGTGATAGAGCGGCTGTTGTCTGCGAGACATGTCGGTTGTCTGGTGGAGCATTTGGAGCCTCGCTACATGCTTCCAAACCGCGGTATTTCATCTTGGCGAAAACTATCCCAGAGAAGCAAAGTGTGTAAGTGCATTTCTGAATGTTTGCATACTATTCCCACGTTAAGCTTAACAACTGATATATGGAGCCACAGCTGGACTGGCCCTTGGAGTTCAAGGTTCAAGGTTCAAGGTTCTTTATTTGTCACATGCATAGTTATACAAGTATAACACACAGTGAAATGTAGCCTGTTCCATACTGAGGCGAAAAGGAAGTGATTTGTCCCGTACTTCAGCTAGAATGAAAAAAAGGCACAAAAAAAGGCAGGAGTTATCCTATCTTTGACGGACAGCTGCCTCTTCTTCTCTCATTCTCTCCCCCTCCCTCCCCTGTTGCAATCATGAAACTGATCAATGATCAGCTGATCGGCTTTTCTGTCGCAAGTCCCGTCTTACTTATTTGTTTATCGCCCACTTTGCGCCAGAAAGAGGAGACCAGCAGATAAACAACAGCTGCACATTTAAGCTTGATCAGCTGTTGTTAGAATGTATTTAATATTACTTTCTAGTATCAGCTGATGTTTGCTGGAGCCACAGCTGTAAAGCTGCTGGTCATGATATTGGTTTGGATATGTGGTGAGAGGGAAACATGAAGATGAAACCAGGAGCTGTTCTTACTGAATCATCAGAGCTGAATAGGTGATGGAGAAACAGGTTTACCTTTTAGGTGACATGAATGAGTTGAAGTTATGAACTGTTTCTGAGAGACAAATAGCCCCAGGTTCCTTTTCTAAGTAGCTGACAGCTGGTAACTGTGCAGGGGCGGGTCTAGCAAAGTTTTGACAGGGGGCCAGGTTGGACATTAACAGGGAAAAGGGGGGCACAAGGAAATACTTTTTTTTGTTACTTCATTTAAAATGACTAACTTTTGATAAATAATTATCTGAATCTTACAACCAAAGTGGTCATCTGATTAAATGTATAGAAATCCATTATTGTATATAGTAACTATATAACTATAACTATAACTCTAATATACATCCTAGTAAGCTATAGTACTTTTTCCTTTGGGAAGGTACCATCCGTGCAGTCTGCAATTCTGTTGAAGAAAGATGTTGAATCTATTTAATTATTGTAGAAAAATAATTGATTTCTGTGCATTTGCTTTACACGTGCATTAAATTAAAATTGATTATGTCGATTAAGCATTGTGAGGTGGAGGGTGGGGGGTGGTTTCCTAATATTTTTGCTGGGAGTTGGCAACCCTATTAGTTAGGTTGTTTAATATTTCCGCTAAGTGCTTTTTAAGATACCAGAATAGGGAGGCTGGTGCAGCTTTAAGTTTATTAGATTGATCAGTATTGCTGAACTATGACATATTTTGGGTGCAGTGTATTTTTTGCATGCAAGTATAACAGAATAGCTTTAGTGTTTTGTTTTGTTTTTTAACTTGAATATGACATTATACAAAATCCAGCAACATATTTATAAAAAACTGTTTTATTGATTAAAGAATACACTATATCGGATTCATATCGGTATCGGCAGATATCCAAATTTATGATATCGGTATCGGACATAAAAAGCGGTATCGTGCAATCTCTAGTTTTTTCCCTCCACTCATGTTCAGGTTGTGTTGTAGAATAAAGGCACTCATGCCAAATATTGGAATTTAAGCTCATTAGAATTGTACAAACTCTGTTTTTGCCATATATACAGTATGTTAATGTATGTTTGCAAGTTTCAGTAAGTTGTGGCACCTATTTCTAATTTTTATGTGAAAATATAAAGAAACAAGAAGCACTCCAAGAGCTCAAACCTCAGCTTGACCTCTGGTCAGTATTTAATTTGAAGGGAATAGTATTGGATTTTCTATATATTCTGTTTGTTTTCTTCTTCTTTGTGCCATGAAACACTTTGTGGCAGGCAGGGTTAGGACCAAGAACGCAAGTAAGACAGGGCTGGGCCTGGGAATACAAGACTAGACTCTAGGGAGGACACAAGAAAGAACAGAGAGAGAGAAACAGACAATAAATACACAGAAGGTAATGAGGGAAAAGGAAACGGGTGGAAGCACAGTTGGGACTAATCACTGAAGATGAGACAAAGGAAGAAGGACTAAATACAATGCACAAGAGACAAGAGACTATCCATCCATCCATCCATTCCCTTCCGCTTATCCTAGTCAGGAGTGACCTGTCACATGCCGCGCAAGACTGGGACAGGCTGGACTCGAAAGAGAACTAACATCATCATCTAAAAAGGAACCAAGGACTAGAAGCAAAGATCACAAACTCAGAGGCACTAGGAAATAATATCACACTCAAAGAACTGGACATGAATAACCTAAGCTGCTTATATGATATTAAACTACAATATATTTCTAACAGGGAAGCTTATTTTTCATTATTATACTTTAAAGATATAACACATTATGGGGTCAACTTGACAGAATGTCAAATGTGACATATTTCTATATGTTCACAACACACACCACAAGTTTTTTTTTAAATTTTTTTTATCAATTTTCCGCCAATAAAGGATTGATGTGACATTGAAAATAGAAGCCAGATTTTAATGACTCATTAACATGGCCTCTCTCTTACAAAGTTTTATCAGAATTCTCAAGCTGTTGTGTTTAGAGACAGACCGGCAGGCATGCACACACGCAAACGCTACCAAAAACACATTTCCGTGGCAGAAGTAAGACAGTACTGTTCATTGCAACGGTGAAATTAAATGTTCTTTCAGTCTGTTTGCAGCTGATTCATATCAAAGCTGCTTCTAACCTTGTTGCTAAAACTAAAGCAATGCGTGTTGTCTTGAGCAGTTTCTTGGAAATCGACGTCCAAAATTCGAAAAGTAGCTTGACAGCACCCCGTGCTAAACATGTTAAGAACCACTCATGCTACTTTTGGAAGCCTTTTTGTTATTGATTGCTAGAAACTGTGCTTTCTAGCAATCCCTTACCAATTTCTTTCCTTCCTCCTACCCCATTGCTCAGCTATCTTCAAAGCAGCAGCATACATTAGTGTCGGTGTGTGAATGTTCCCTACTGCACTGGGACCTAACATTGTGTCTGTGCATGTTCGTCTCTGCGTGTATGTGTGTGCAACAAGTCTACAAGCTCGCATGAATTTGTTTGTTTGTTTGTTTTAATAGTGTTTTAATACTCACAAAGAAATATAATAACTGTACTTACGGGAAGAACAAAACCTCCATTAACATCCTGGACGGTCTTTACGTCTACCTGTATGGAACATCCACCATCACTTCTATAACTGTAATGACTTGTCATTATAAACTGGTCAGTATATTTCAAAGTTTATCAGATCCAGCCAGGAATTGGTGGTTGGAGGAAAAGGTGGCAGGTATTCACTGCAGTTCAGTCAAACCTGAAAACACCAAAACATGATTACAGTAAGCCAGGCTTTATACCATTCCTATCATGTCTAACACATTGGCGCCTTGCCCGCCAGATGGCTTCTGGCCATGTCTCTTCATAGTGTGGAATACGTGTGTGTATCTCTATGTAATGGAAATTTGACAGTATATGTCAGAGCAGTGGCTCTCAAAGACCGACCTTTGATTGTGGTTAGTCATGCTTCTTTGCAGAACCCTCACAGAGTCTTTTGCTATCCTATTTTCAACTAGCCAGGTGCCAGTTCATGTACAAAATCATGAAGAGTGCAGAGCAAAGCATCCATCGGTGGCTGGCAGCTGCTACCTTGAATGGTCTCTGCTGTGAAACCAGAGGTGATGTGAGGGAGAGGAGTGAAAGAGTTAGGGGAGGGCTGTAAAGCAGTAGTACATCAAGGTTAAGTTGTGGGCGAAGCAATTCCTAAACTTCACATTACAAAGGGAGTCTTGATCTGCTACTTAAAAGTAGCAGTTAAAAGGTTTTTCAAAAGAATTCTCATTAATGCATTTAATGCAACAGTCTGTAGAAGCAGATGTAATGTTTTAGCTCCGATTAAGCCGAGCTGTGGCAAATTTCATGTAGTGGTTTCAACTGGGAAACCAGTTCTACTGGGGTGTCTTTTGATCGCCAAAGGTCAACATGTTAGCCAAGCATGGTCTCTTGTTAAACAGAGACAGTTAAAGATACTTTTCATGGGAATAAAATCCTGATGGTCATAATCTTCATGGTGTCTCTGCAAGTGAGAGCATCTTTCATGCTGATGGAATCAGTAGTTCTTGAGCTTTCAGATCAGTAGTTTTGTGGTTGTGAGTGGGCTGTTGTCTGCTGCTTGGTGTCAGGAATCTTTGTTTTTTGTGTGTGGAAGTGTGACAGTCCACATTGTTGGAAAAGAGGGTTCATTATGACTGTTCTGGATTTTATCCACAGTGTAGTTGTTTTTGATATATTAGTAGCTCAAGGTAATACATGTGGACTTATTCTGATCCTGAATTGAATAATCCTATCCTCGTATTCCACTTGAACCAGAGTAGGTGTATTTAAATAGTTTAGAGGTCAAGAGAGATTCACAGGGAAGTTATGTATCATGCCTGGCCAAAAAAGAGATGGATTCTGAGAAGAAGCTATTAAAGCTGTTTTAGTTAGGCTGTTCCTATCAAGTGAAAATGGATTAATCTAAATATTGCAAAAGAATTGCCAGTGAAAACAAATTTAAATAAATGAGACTCTAATGAGTGTTTTTAGTATCACAGTTTGAGTAAATTGGGCGACATAACCAGCTCTTGAAGGTCTGATCTTGTTTTTGTGCCATTCTTGTCTGTAGATAGTCATAGTTTAACTCACAAATGACTCCAGCGAAAGCACGAGCTGCTAACGATGTGGACGTATTTCTCTATATGTACCTCCTGAACAGCTTCTAAATGAATGAAGTGTTATCTTCAAGCATGATATTTAGCAGTCTTTATACAGGGAGGTCATTGAATACAGAAAATTTTGTTAAAATTTTGACTGTTGATTTTAAGTCAGACAAGGTCATTTCCAGGTCAAAGATTTCTCAAAATCCTTAACATTTCTTAGAATATAGTGGCGCTGGAGCAGATGATTTCAGAAAGTTGGACAAAGGTTCTTTGTTACTGTACGATGGTATGGTAGAAGACTGTGATGGTACAAGCCTTATGAAACGTTTTCTGTCACTGTATAGAACCTGTGCTGTCTGTCTTTTCCCCCTGAACATTACCCTCATCTATTCATCTTCCTCTAATCTTCCCTCTTTCCCTCTCATTGTTCGTCTCCCTCCGTCTCACCCCCCCATCTCTCTTTTCTTCTTTCTCCTCCTTCAGTGACAGTAAACAGCCCCCCTGCTGTGTGTCTCCTATTACAGCCTCCATCCTGATTCCCCGCTTTCTTCCGTCCCTCCTCTTTTTTTCTGTCCCCTTTTCTCTCTAACCATCAGGCGCTCAGCCTAAAAGCTAAAGGCCCATTCTAGACTCTGGATAAAAAGATACAAGAGGTCCAGAACAATCAAAGAGCCTAAAGAGGAAAGTGATGACAACAGCAGTGATGATGATGAGGGTGAAAATAAAGGTGCTCGTGACAATGGCAGACACAATAACGGCAGATAGAAACCTATGATGACGATCTTTAACATGACAAATACGGGAATAATGTAAAGATTAGAGGTGATGATGACAGATTTAAGTAGTCTAGTTAAACTAAAGATAAGTATAGTCTTAGACTGAACGATGGGAGTAGTGTAACATGACCACAAGAAAAAATAAATTTTGACCTTGGGGATTATTCCTGAACCTTCAGTTAATATTGAGTAAGCTAAAGTAAAGAGCTGACAGTATGGATTCCCATGAATTACCCCTACAAGGACTAGCCAGTTTAAAAAATGCATCCACAAACCATCTGTGGAGAAAAGTGGAAACCAGCTTTGGATGTGTCTGTCTTTGTGGCATCAATTTAAGCAGCTACCCTGCTTCTCTGTGCAGTTCAATTTGGTTGCCTCGTCATCTGGCTGTAACATTTAGATTAGGTGGCAGTAACTGTCTGCAAAGCCAGCCCTGCATCATTCTTCATGACGTCTAAATTGCTCTTCTGTAAACCAGCTCACCTAAAGTTATGTCACCATCATCAAAGTCTAGAAAAATTATTTATGCACTGCCTGTTAATTTTGCACTGACTCAGGCTCTATATTGGAAAATAAACTTAAATTCTCTGGCACAAAATAGCAGTTTACCTGAACCGAACCAACAATAATGTCATGCGGTTGAATCTTCACATGCTTTTTCTGCTGCTGCTTGAACTTGAACCGTAACACTACAGGATGAAGATAGCATTAAAACAATACCCCCCAAAAAAGTGCAGTTAAAAAACATTGTCCTGAGGATGATCTGACAGGCATCTTTGGAGCAAATTCACTTGCCTTATTTTGCCAACACATCACAAATGTGGCGCTTAGACTGACACTTCTGGGCACTGAAGCTGCATGCTTGTTTTTCTATTTATTTTAAAAATGAGTGACAAATAAAAGAAACATTTTTGAAAGGTATTGTCGCATCAACACCTTCTATGATGTATTAAATTGCTTGGAAAATTATACTGTGGACAACCCTGCTTGTATCTATGGCTGTGGAAAGCCTGTATATTTGTACTCTGAATGAAACGGGTTTAACTTCAAATATATTTCTCAACGAGGCCTTTAACTCTCAACAAGAGAGTTGATCTTAGTTTTAACAAATAATTATTTCAGATTTGAGGACTGCTACTTTTTTTTTTCTTTTTTTTTACAAATGAAGGACACTGGCATAGGTACAGCAACTGCTCCAGTACAGTGACTGGGAGGAGGAGGTAATTTCTGAATAATGAAAATGTGAATACATTCAGATCAAAGAGAAAGTTGTGGAAAAGATTTTTGGATGAAATCCTAATGTTTAGGAATGGCACAATAGAAGAACTTGGAATGTTTCAAGTATATAAGCATATAAACATAAATATAACTTCAAATTTGTTTCTGAATGTGATTTACAGTGAAATGTGATTAAAACACCACTTTTGATCTAGCCATCTCTAAATTTCAAGATTGATGCATCTATGCTGCGATTTATATGAAACCCATGAATTGCAATACTCTTCTTCACTATAACAGTAACAATTCATAATAAAAAACATAGCTAAGGGAAGAAATCCCCTAAGAAATTTCCTATTAAGCAGTTCTTAGACTACAATACGGTGGTTAGCACTGTTGTCTCACAGCAAGAAGGTCCTGAGTTCAATTCCACCATCAGGCCCGGTGGAGTTTTCACGCTCTCCCTGTGTTTGCGGGGGTTCTCCCCGGGTACTCCAGCTTCCTCCCACAGTCCAAATACATGCTCTTAGTGGGGATAGGTTAATTGGAAACTCTAAATTGCCCATAGGTGTGAATGTGAACACGAATGGATGTCTCTGTCTACGTGTTGGCCCTGCGACAGACTGGTGACCTGTCCAGGGTGTACCCCGCCTCTCTTCCTAAAACAGCTGGGATAGGCTCCAAGCCCCCCCGCGACTATGAAAAGGATAAGCAGAAGCGAATGGATGGACAGACTACAATATGACATCATTTGTCCACATGCTCAACAGCGCCTGTAGTCAAGCTCTTATTGGACAAACAGTATATTTCAGATAATAATAGCCATTCATACTAAAAGCATGGCATATGCCATAGATAAACACTATCATGAATGTAAACATGGCTCTCCTGCCACCCAGCATTTCATTGGTCTTGAACATATAACTCTTCCAACCAGAGGGGACAATTTGTCTAACCTGTTTTCTCAGAGAGGGATATATTGGATTTCAGTGCTCAACATAACCTGCTGGTCTGAAAGATGATTCTACTTTCTTGAGGAAAATGCCGATCGGGCATAAAATTGTGACTACCTGCCTAATTTTGTGTTGTTCTTCCTTTTGCTGCCAAACAGCCCTGACCCGTCGAGGTATGGACTCAGATGTGGTATCTGGCACCAAGATGGTGCCAGATAGCAACAGATCCTTAAAGTCCGTAGGCTGTGAGGTGGGGCCTCCGTGGATCGAACTTGTTTGTCCAGCACATCCCACAGATGCTCGATTGGATTAAGATGTGGAGACCCGTTGTTGTGCTCCTCAAACCACTCATGACTGGGGGTCTGGGGAGGGAGATGGGAAAAAAGACATACTTTGGAAGAGGGGCAGAAATTCATGTGATTATAAACACATGGAGAGTGAAAGGAGGTGAGGGAAGAAGAAAGGCTCAGTGCATCATGGGAAGCCCCCAACTTCCAAACCAGCATTTACGATAGGATTCATTAGTAAACATGGTTTCTGTAACTTGCACAACTGTGAAGGCAACCTTAATGCTGAACAGAAGGCTTTTAGAGCAGAACAAACACATCCAAGTAATGTGCTTGTCATTGAGGTGCCTTCTTGATTTAAGCTAGATGACATCAAACCATATAATGCATGCATTTCCACTAATAACACAAGAAAATACAACAAAGGAGGCCCTGAACTGGTGAGCACCTGGAATCTCATGTAAAGCAAGGATAGGAAAATAGTTTCCCTTCAAATTTACAGCTTAATCTCCTCAGTTCCCAAATTAATAATTTTTTTTCAGAAAATGGGGTATCCATAATTTCTATCCCAATGTTTTTAATATGTTGCAAATGTAAAAAGAGCATATCTTTAAAAAAAATAAAATAAAATCACAACTTCTTTTAATTTAATTTAATTTTTTTTTTACATCTTTTGAACATTTTCTTAACTATTTTTTTGAAAATAGGATTGTAATTGCTCTGTAATTCAAGCTGATAACAGCAGCTTTCCTCTACACCCGTAAGGAAGGGTAGTTTGATATATATATAAAAAAATCCCCACTGAAACGGCAGGAAATGGTAATAAGTGTTAAGGGTGCTGAATAATAATATAAAAAAACCACCCACTCTTTACTCTACATAAATGCTGACCAGTATGATGTTGATTAACAATTCATTTTGACGCATAATTATTTCAAAATAAAACAAGAAAACGCTCTCTGTGGGTGACAGTTTTTCATGTTTATAATAAGTTTGTTTGAGCCAAGTCATTAGCTCTAACAGCGTAGATTTGGATTTCAGCTTTTCAATATTACCTACTTTAAATTTACCCCATGCTACGTGTGTGCATGTGTGTGTGTACATCAAAATGTATCCAGTAGAAATGTAAAATGTGTGGCGTAGCTCCTCAGCAGGAAAAAATGTCAGGAAAAATGACTCTTAATTCTCCTCATCTCACACTTTGTGGGGCTGGAGGACGTCCTGCGGGGCTTATGTGTGCGCATGCACTCACACACACACGGCCAGGTCAAAGCCCCGAAGCTTCTGTGGCAACTTGGAGGGCCAGAATAATGACTTCCATAATGTCTCCCTACAGCGAAGCAGAGTGAGAGAGAGTTGCTGAGGAAGAAAGTGAGAGAGAGGAGAGAGAGCACTTTCCTTTCCATGGCTGTAGGAGTCCTATTGTCGCTCGCCCTGCGGGAGCTTTTAGTCCTCGGCTCCAACTTATCGGCTGTCCAGCCACGTGGGGTTGGTGGCTAAGAGGGCGTGGGAGTGGGAGGGGGGGGGGGGGGGGGGGGGGGGGGGGGGGATTGCTACAGTAAAATGCCCTGGCCGTGCAGGGCTCAGAGGCTTATTTTTTTTTCTTTTTTGGTTGGTTTGAGTGTTGTGTGAGCAGAGAGGTCAGAACTACAGTCGATCAGCCTCCCTCCCTTTCTTTTCATCACCACCCGATTGATCTATTTTTCAGTTCTCTTGCTGTTGTGACTTTACTGCAGTTCAATATGTGATTTTTAATATCATAGACACCTGCCAATTGAGCATTGGGAAAGAGCATTGGTGGACACAAACACTGCTAGAAATGAAAGTATGTGAATTATGTGTTTTTTATGCCTTGGAAATAACAAGAGAGAGGAGACTTCCAGCACAAGGCCTATGCACAGCTGAGACACATCTTTATATGAGTAATTATATTACTGTGTCATATTGTTGGGATGTAATACTGCTCTCACTGTCTTGATATTTATATCTCTTAACTAGGTACAGTTTTGCATTAAAATATAGTTTTAGGTTAATGTAAGAAAAAGAGGGTTAAAATAATACCTGCTGTTATTGCCATAAAAAGATAAAGATCCAGATTGTGCTCATCTCGCTTTTTAACCTAACCATATGTACAGAAGCTTAATAACTGATTCTGGGTACTGCATAGTGACTTTACTAAACTTTAACAGGCATAAATGGAGTGCAGAATTAAAACTAGACAATGCTGAGACCTCCCAAAGCTACAACGTTTTTTGTGTCGGTGTTCTTTGTGGGCAGAGGTGAACTGAAGGGTGTATTATGGAGGTGACATTAATGGATTAGCGAGCTATGTTGAGCTTAAAGTCAGAGTTTTCTGTCATGAAAGCGTCTCTCTTTTTACCAGCTGAAAGTGCTGCGTTTTCACGGATTCTTTGATTTACAGTATGTTTTAAGTATAATATAGATCAGGGGTGTCAAACTCAATTGCACAGGGGGCCAAACCTCAAGGTACACTTTAGGTCGCGGGTCAAACAAGATAAACATTTATTGAACACACTAAAACAATGTTTTTTTAAACATAAATATCAATAAAAAGAGACAGGAATATAAATCCAGAATAAATAAACTTAAAAAAATTAACTTTAACTTTAAATATTTTGCTCTCCATAAAAATATATCCTGTCAAAATTATGCAAGTTAGAAATATGAACATGCTGCCAAAAACCCCAGAAAAAATAAATGAAAGCATACACAAGGTTGGAGCTGTAGACGGAGCTGGGTTGTTGCTTTAGGAATGGAACTAATACACTCTGCGGGCCATTCAGTGTCGTACTTTGCCTTGCGTGTCCCATTACAATGCAGCTCCATCTGAATCAGTTTCCACGTCGACTGTAAATGGGTTGTGAAGCAGCTCGAAATTCTCATTTTGTGCTTCAAAGTCACCAACTCAGTGCGCTCAGTTTATCAGCAAAGTGCGCGTTTGGGAACACTGTTGCACTGACTTGGTTCAACATTACTTGGCAACAGGGAAAGCGAGGCAAGTTGCACTGGTGCATTTGTGACAGCTTCACTTGAAATGACTTCACCGCATCGTCCATGAACTGACAGATTTCCTTGCTGAGCTCAAAAACTCTATTGAGCACTTTTCCCCAACTCAGCCAACGGACCTCTGTATGATAAGGAATGTCGGCAAACTCTGAATCTATTTCCCACATAAAAGACTGAAATTGACAGTGATTTAAACCTTTAGCTCAGATAAAATGTACGGTTTACGTCACGGTGATCATTACATGCTCACTTTTAAGGACTTTACCACACAACCTTTCCTGGTGTGTGATGCATGCTGTTAACTCACCGGTACAGTTCTCTTGCATCTTTACTCGCATCCTGCCGACTAGTCCACTTTTTTCACCACACAACAGCGCTCCATCTGTTGTAAGTCCAACAAGTTTGTCCCAGGGCAGTTTCATGTCGATTGCACTTTGACATACGTTTCTCCTCAGGCTCACATTTGCCAAAATCTGTGTTTTGTCTGGACACAAGACATCGCACAGCTTCATCATGCAGCTCTTCAGAG
>NW_005187441.1:125515-135401 GCF_000239375.1 Pundamilia nyererei | reverse complement strand
GGCCCTAATAAAACCCATAGGTTAGACAAAAAGAGGCAAAAAAGCACCCCTGGACAAACCCCACCAGACATACTGGACTGCCGGAGGATTCTTTATTCCTCCCACCGTCAAAAGACATGCAGCTTGTGGGGATAGGTTAATTGATTAATCCAAATTGCCCATAGGTGTGAATACGCGAGTGAATGTGAGCACGAATGGTTGTCTGTCTCTGTGTGTTAGACCTGTGTTAGACTGGCGACCTGTCAAGGGTGTACCCTGCCTCTCGCCCTATGACAGCTGGGATAGGCTCCAGCATCCCCCGCGACCCTGAAAAGGATAAGCGGAAGCGAATGGATGGATGGATGGATGGATGTTTGGATAGTTTCATCAGTTATCCAGCACTAAACTAAGAATTTTTACAAATGTTGATCCTATGAAAATAGTGTTTACCTCTGAAGCTCCCTCACGCTAAAAATAAAAATAAAATATTATTCACTTCTTAACATGAACTATTAATTTTGATTCAAATGAAACTGAAACATATCTAATCAAAGGTTTATTTATTCAAATAATTAATTGTTAGGGAAAATGTACTTGCTATTAACAATCAAGTAACCTTCATTACACCAGATTCCATTAAATGTTGCACTTTTGTAACAAAATTACATAACATTGAATTAGCTAAAATCAGCAGTTTGGGCAGTGAAACATTTGATCTGCCATGGTAATCAAACTGCATATCCCACTTCCTCCAAACCAGGAATGTCAAACACAAGGCCTTGGGGCCAGGATCAGCTGGGAAAAGACCCCAGTGTAAAGGAATGCACTGATTTTGGAGTTTTAACTGTATTTTCATAGGTTTTTGAGTGTTTGCTACTAATAGGCAAGGCAAGGCAAGGCAAGTTTATTTGTATAGCACAATTCAACAACAAGGTGATTCAAAGTGCTTTACAGAGACATTAGAAACAAGAACAAATAAAAAGCATGATTTAAAATTGATTAAAACAAGCAAATAAACTAACTAACTTAGCATAATATAAACAAGCTAACTTTCTTTCCACTCGATAAAAGTTAACGTGAGTGTTCTCGGTGGTCAGGAACAGATGTAATCGCATGGCAGGATGCTGTAAAAGGACCAAACTTCAGCCAGGAGAACAACTGAGATAATCCATCCACAATACGAGGTTAGTCATTCATATACTGCTGCATGGGCTGGGCGGTAGTTACACTCAGTAGCACAGGAACAGAGCAGGAGGGAGAGAGGGAGAAAGAGCCGGGGACAACAACGTCACATTAGAAAGGTATAGTAATCATCCACAACTATTTTCAGTTGCGGATGATAAAGGATTCAGAAAGTTTATTCATGCAGGCCCATATGACAGAGAATGTGCATCTTCTTTTTGTTTTCATATTTATATTTATATTTAATTGCGTTGTGGTTTGCAGTGTTTTGTGTTGTTTCACTTTAAATTTGTAAAAGGAAAAGGCTGAAAATTTAAATAGTTAAAAGTTGAAATGTGACTAGTTGATTTTTGTATTATATGATTTATTTCTTACATTTTATGTGGAGTGAATAAATAAAAGTATATTTACGGTGGCCCCTACAGACAAAGCACGTACAAACCCTGAAGCACGTACAAACTCCAAAACACGTAAAAACATGTACAAACTCCAAAACACGTAAAAGCTCAGAAGTACATAAAAACTCAAAACACGTACAAAAGACAACAGAAGTGCTCCAGGATGTTAGGGGCAGTGTTGAGCTTTTGTTACCTAGTGGCTACACAAGCCAGCAAGTATCAACGACCGGATTTGGTCTGTGGTAATAACAGGTAAATAAACTTTTTAAATTTTTTTTATTATTTGACTATATATGAATGCTTGTGTATAAATACACAAACAATACACATATGCTTTCATGCTTTCAATTGTGTAATTTAAGTGATCTAGGTAGCTCTGTTTTGGAAATTCAGTTCATGCTAGAAATGTGTTTTGGAGTTTGTACGTGTTTTGTCTCTAGGGGCCACCGCATATATTCATATATAAACATGTATAAATAAAACTACTTTTTTTTACATTAGTAATTACTTTTGTGCATAATTTTATATTATTGTCAATAATAAATGAAAGCAACAAAACAACCTGAAGAGCCGGTTTGGAGCCGAAAGAGCCGGCTCTTTTTAGTGAACCGAACCAAAAGAGCCGGTTCTCTAAAAAGAGCCGGAAATCCCATCACTACTTGATTGACCGGGAATGTTCCCAGCTATCCCATTATGGGATCTGTAGTTTGTGTGTTACTAGTGCCTCATATCGCATAACAATAATAATAAATCTATATAAAATGATCTCGCGGGCCAGATATAAATGTCGGCCGGTCCAGATGTGGCCCGCGGGCCTTGAGTTTGACACATGTGTTATAGATAAACTGTCAATAGATGATAAACTAATAAGAACATATCAGCATTGCTCCTTTTAGTTTATTGTTCTTAACCACATTATTGGTTTGATAAAGATTTCATATAAAGCAAGACTTTAAAACCTTTCCTGAAATTAAATGCACAGAACCAGAGCTTTTACAACAATTGATCTTATTTGACAGAGACTTTTGTTTTGTCCTGCTATTTCTGAAAATTTTGTAGGAAATGTGTTCTTCTTCATCTTTTTATCATCATTAATTATTTTGGTGGTTTTTCTCTGACTAGAACTTCTTTTTATGGGAAAAAATCCTTTATTTAAAAAAAAGCGTCAAAATTTGCAAAACCTGGAGTTTATATAAACCCAAAATAAACACACTATTCCCCTAGTATTTGTGTTCATAATGAAAGTATATGACAACTTAGTAATATTTCGCTTACTGATACCTATTACAGTGCCTCAACAACAAACAAGCTCCTCTTTTCAGTACCAGCAGTTACCCTTTAAGGTAGTTTACAGAGAAGGGCTGTAAGTAAACACTGTTCTCATTGGTTGGGTGTAAGCATTCAGCTGTGCAAGCATGAGAAGCTTTCATGCAGTGTGTGTGTGTGTGTGTGCATCTGATTAGATGATTATTTCTCGACAAGATAAGCGGGTGAAATGGAGACTCTGTTGACCGCCATTCAGGTAATCAAAACACACACACACACACACACACACACACACACACACACACACACACACACACACACACACACACATAATTCATGCCACGTCATGCCAGATTGCATTACCTGTCCCTTTTCATAGACACATAATGAGATCATGGAAACCTTAAACGGTTGGTTCGGACAAGAAAGAACGATGGAAATTAAAAAATATATTAAAAGAAAAAGAAGAGAGGTCAAATCACAGAGCATAGATGAAAAGTTTAAGATATCTAAAGTTTCAAGATTAAAAAAAAAAAGAATGAATAAAATGCTCTTAAATTGCTGAATTATCCTAATGAGAAATTTTGAAATATCTAACACTTCATTAATGTTAAAAATTCACTAACTTTGTTGTTAATCTGTTTGCAGTTCTGTTTATTTAATAGGATGGAGAGAAAGTGATAAGTAAATATGAATAGAGTGAGATGGAGATAAACAGAGAGGGAAATCTGGCTGCTTGTCGGCTCAGTTCACTGTGTCAATTTGTCCAAACAGAGGAAACTCAGGTTGCATTGCAGGGCCAGGTAACATGAGCTCTGACAGACCACACCTATGCAACATTGATCCCGCTGCTTTACAAGCAAACGCTTGCAAATACAGTAAATGTATAGTGTGGCTGGTTTTCATGCCAGTCTAAAGATGATAGATTTCAAAGAAATCACTCAAATCTATAACTGGTATTGACTTTAAAGAAAAGAAGAAGAGAAGGTCAGATGTTTGAAAATATTAAACTTTATTAGACAGCTGGAAAAAAGCCTTTGGACTTCAAAGAACAGGAAAACATCAACATTATTATTATTTTACTGCTTTTAACTCCCCCCCCATGCACTTGTCATAATTGGTTGGTCCATTAGTTGGCTTGCCACAGTGCTGCTAAGTGCGACAACTACAAAGTTTAAAAAAAGACTTTGAATAGCAGGATATGTAGCTCCTGATGTAGAAGTACAGTAGGGATAAATGTGGGTACAAATTGGGCAGCCTGTTCTACCTCAGCCTCTTACCTAAGAAACTTTACGGCACTGGAGAGATGCTGTATTTCTCTGTCTGTGTGGAAATTTGATGTTTTCATATCACAGATGGTGATCAGAGGGACTGAAATGTGAGTCTTACAGGTAAAACATGAGACCTGACATGTACATTAGGTTATTATAGGAGTTTAGTGGGTGGCAGCTGTTCTGCTTAATGTGCAGGACTTACTGTAGAGCGAGTGGTTCAGGGACCATGGCTACTGCCGTTTTTCTTCTTATTCTCAGTAGGGATGCACTGACTCAACTTTTTTCCAGCTCACAGTTGTTATTTATTAGTAAAATAATAAATGACAAACAGCCCTAAAACGAATAAAATACATAATCTCAGCACTTTTTAAACATGTGTAAACATACATGGAAATACAGAATATAAAGGCAAAACAATTCTGACAAGCTTGAAAGTCAATATCTGCCAAGACCACCTTTATTCTTCAGCACAGTCTGAACTCTCTTAGGCAGCTTTCTTGTCATGTCTTTAAGTAGTCTTAAAGGAATAGTTCTCCAGGGTTCTTGAAGGACATTCAAAGCTCTTCTTTGGATGTTTTGTTCTGTTCTCTGTCAACATGATCCCACACTGCTTTCAATAATGTTGAAGTCCGGGCTGTGGGGAGGCCAATCCATGACTGATAATGTTTCATTGTCTGTTTTTTCTATCCAGGTTTGCTTTTGATCATCGTCATGCTGAAGATGCGTTTCCAGATGATATTGCATAAAACCTGATGTTACTTTTCTGAATTTTAACCAAAAATGTCAAATTTTAATTCCTCACTGCATAACACCTGCTGTCATTTTGTACAATTTGGGATGACTTGCCTTTTATCCCTTTTCCCTTCTTTATGAATGGAGTGTGCAGGATACACCGATATCTGCTCCTGTGTGCAAGGAGGAGCAGGATGAGCATTGCCAGAGCTACAACATGACTACCAGCAGGACACTGGTGTGAATGTCTCTGACCAAACAATCAGAAACACTTTATGAGGGTGGTCTGAGAGCCCGGTGTCTTCTAGTGGGCCCTGTGCTCACTGCCTGGCATTGGCATTTGGCATCGAATACCAGAATTGGCACGTCACATTCTGGCACCCTGTGTTTTTCACAGATGAGAGCAGGTTCACCCTAAGCACATGTGACATAAAGAATAATTTGCTGCCTGTAATATCAGTGAGCATGACTAGTTTGGTGGTGATGATCTGGGGAAGCACATCCATAGAGTGATGGACAGACCTCTATAGCCTAGGCAACAGCATCATGGCTGCCATTAAACATCAGGATGAAATCTTTGGACAGTTGTCACACGCAACGCTGGTGCAGTGGGTCCTGGGTTCCTTCTGGTATACAGCAATGCCTGGACACATGTTGTGGTATGTGGACAGTTCATGGAGGGTGAAAAAACTGATACCACTTACTGGCCACCACGCTCACCTGACCTAAATCCAACAGAACACTTCTGGGACATTACATTTTCATTCATCTGATGCCACCAGGTTGCACCTCAGCCTGTCCAGGATCTCAGTGATGCCCAGCTCCAGATCTGGGGGCAGATCCTCCGGGACACCATCCATCATCTCATTAGGAACACCATTTGGACTAGCCAGCCACATCATTTGAAGTCTTTGAATTCAGCCCTCTGTAGGTTGATCATTTTCATTTCATTTATATTTCAGCATGATATTTTTTCCCATTGAGATCTGAGTTTTCCATTCATTTTTTTTTACATTGTATTCCTTGCTGTCCTTAGATAGCAGCATCAGATCAGAAAACACTTTACGGTAACAAACATTTTGTCGTGTCATTTGGAGGCGTTTTTTTTGTTGTTGTTTTATTAAAATTGGTACTGGCAGTAACAGCTATCACAGCAAAAAACGTGATTGAGCGGAGATCTTGGAAGTGCAGTGCATAAGCACCTCACCAAAAATAACCCACGATCTTGAAGATTAGCGGTTTCATCTGCCTGCGTGTCTTTAATCTCAGTGTCGTGTTAAACCGGGATGCCAAACCTGGCAGACGGCTCCTCTGATGGATTTCAGACATCACAGCAGTGGAGACAAGGTGGCTTCCTGGACACATTTCTGCAGCTGCCTGCACGCTTCATTATGCGGCTTATTCTCCTCATATTGCCCTCGGTTAACACGCTGATGCAACAGTCAGCAAGCTCACTCTTTCACTCCTCTTCCCTCGTCTCTCTACTCTGTCCTTTCTTCTTTCTCAGTGACCTCCTTCCATGTTGCCTCCTTTCTTTCATCTCTCCTTCCTCCTTTTTACATTCTCACCATTTGTTATTTCTTTTCCTTACTCCAAATTTTTGTTATTTTTTCACCATTAAAAATCATGGCGTTTCTACAACTATTCAGTAGCTCTATATTTTTTTCATCTTTCCATCTTTTTGCTCTTGTCTGCTTTCCTTTCTTGTCTGTTATCCATGTGTAACTTCATTTTCTTATCACATTGCCCCTCCCTCTTTATTTCCTGTCTTTAACGTCTTCCCTTCTTTAAAAAAAGTTTTTCTAGTCTTTTAAATTTGTTTATTTTATCACAGTCCTTCCTTCCTTCTCTTCTCCGTATTCTTCCTTTAATTCTTCCCCTCATTTCTGACTCTCTCTCTCTTTTCCTTCATACTTTTTTTTCCTGTTGGAATGTGTGATGAGCCTCCAGCTAATCCCATCCCTAAAGCACCTTAGCAACGCTCGCTAAGGGAATTTGAAGGGAGCTACACACACACAAAAAAAAAAAAAATCACATATATACACACAGACATGCACAAAGCCCAGTGAGCAGCCCCCTATTGGCAGCAAGTGGATCCGGGGATGCACTAATACATCTTCAAATGTGCTTTTTAAAGCGTTTGGAAAAGCTCTGTCGTTAGGCGATAACTCCCCACCGGTTAAAGGATGGATGCTCCCGTTGTGTTTCAGCACTGCTTTTCCCTCCCTCTGTTTTTTCTCATCCTTCCACATCCCTCACCATCACCCCCCCTCCCCCAATTCTTCTTCTCATCTCCACCGACCAAGTTGTCTACTTTAAAGACAAAAAAAAAACAAGAAAAAGTTTGTGTCTAAACAAGAGCCACGTTGTCTAAAGTTTCTTCATGAGGATGTTTGACACGACTGTAGAGTCGGCGGGCCGTTTGATGTCTTGCTTTTGTTCTTCCTATTAGTTTATTCTTGCGTTTTAAATATTCAAAAGATGCACCAGCTGTCATAAGGTGCAGGTTAAATGATTACGTGAAACTGGTCGCCGGTAATGACAAACCCACAAAAAACCAACTCCCCTCAGCTCTGTGGAGCAGCAGTTGGTTTATTCATCTGCAATCAGCAGACGTGGAGTCACAGTCAACATTTCTAAGCATTTAGAAGCTAAAGTGCCAAATGAATGAATAATAGATTAGCCTGAAATATCACTTTAACTCCATCAGCTTTCACTGTTGTGTGCACAACTTGTTCTACCGGCCCTGTGTTGCTTCGAAATATTTATTCCACGAAAACGGTGTGATATAATGAGGTTATGCAAGAAGCTTCCTGCGCCTTCCCTTTATGTACAAGGTGTTCTTTGGTGTCGGCGCCCTGACACACCAGATGTGGCAATAACAGAATCAGTCACAAGTTTAACAGCTTCCCAATTTTTTGCGTGTTGGTTAGATTTAAGAGTTTGGTCTGGGGTAAAGTGCACAACATGAAGAATGCTGCAGTGTTCACATAATTTGTGTGTATCCACAAAGTTTAGATCAAGGTTGAATAATTCCTCATCAGCACTGCAGTATTTTCTTGCCGGTTTTTGTATTTTGCTCATTCACATCTTAATAAACATGATTTATTTTTACTGATCAGACATGATATAAATAGGGAGTAGGTTAAGATATTTTTAAAATTAACATAGAACTTTTCTCCATTGTTATCACGGTTTGTTTCGAGTCTGCCAATTTACATCATGTCAGCTCTATAAATATCCTGAAGGTGCTGTTTTCCAAGATGGACTTGGACAGTAGATGTACAGGTATAATTTCTGTTTACTGTACTGTGCAAAACTCTTGAGCTGTTGAACTCTTTCGTGTGATTTCTTCAGGAATAGTTCTCCAGGTTTGTTGAAGGACCTTCAAAGCTCTGCTTTGGATGTTTCTGCCTTTTGTTCTGTTCTTTCTCAACATGATCCCACACTGCTTCAATAATGTTGAGGTCCAGCTCTGGGGAGGCCAATCCATGACTGATAGTGCTCCACTGTGTATTTTTCTATCCAGATTTTACTGCACTGGCAGTGTGTTTGGGATCATTGTCGTGCTGAATGAAAATGAAACTGTTGTCAGTCAGCTGCTTCCCACATGGTATTGCATGATGGATTCCTTTACTTTTGACAAGCTCCCCGACACCACTGGCTGAAATTCTGCCCCATACTGTAAGAGAGCCTCCACATTTTACAGAGGCCTGCAGACACTCTCTCCTGACATCCTTTGCACATATCGATAATTGATTTGATTTAATTTGATTTGAATCAGAAACTTCACATTTGGATGAATCTTTCCGGTTGCCACTAATTTTCAGTCCAGCACTTGTGTAACTTGGCATTCCTCAGCCTTTTCTCCCTGTTTCTCCTTTCTGATCTGGGGGGCCAACAAAGTTCCTTGTGATACAAAATAAAGTGGCTTCTTTGCTTTCAGTTTTCTGTTATTTGTACACACATCACTGGTTCATTCTTTACCTTAGGTGCCTTTTTTTATACCTAACATAGGTTAGTGTTAAATGGCTTAACAAACAAAAACATTCCTCTGAAAATGATCAGATACAAGGACTGGACTTGCAATCCTTGCACCTCTCTGCATTGAAGCATACTTGTTATTAATCTCTGGCTCTCTTCCACAGCTTGTCTTTTGTCCTGCCTTCCTTCTCTCACCCCCAGCTGGTCGCAGCAGATGGCCGCCCCTCCCTGAGCCTGGTTCTGCCGGAGGTTTCTTCCTGTTAAAAGTGTGTTTTTCCTTCCCACTGTCGCCAAAGTGCTTGCTCATAGGGGGTCATATGATTGTTGGGTTTTTCTCTGTATATTATTTGTATTCATACTGTGAATACTTCCCAGACTTACCTCAGTTCATAGGTCAGTTCAAGTGTACATGTCATAAAGAAACATCATGTATAGTAGAAACTGAGGAATCAGCTTTTCTTGTTTAGCACAGGGCTGGACAGAGGTAGGCACTGCGCTATAAATATGGTTTTACCTTCTAAATTCAGTGTATTTTCATGTACATTCAAACCTGAAGCAAAGAAGCCAGGTTAAACTGAAAATATGCTATGTTCAAATTTGGTCTAATCACAGTAAACAGATTAAGCTATATAGGTGATACGATTAGAGTGTGTGTGTGTGTGTGTGTGTGTGTGTGTGTGTGTGTGTGTGTGTGTGTGTGTGTGAGTGTGTATGTGTGTGTGTTTGCACACGCTCGGATTCTGAGGCTATAATGAGAATCTGTAAATACCCTCAAACTGAATCCTTCTCCATGTTTAATCTGAGTCCATAACTACTGGCTGCCAACACAGATCATCCCCATGCACTCACACAAACATACATATAAACACACACCTACACACACACACACACATGCACGCTCACAATCGCAGCAAAGACAACAATATCAATATTCAATATGCAACATCCACAAATGACACAAACAGGAAAACCATGTATAGATGACACCACATATTCTGACAGATTATTCTATCACTCACACACACACACACACACACACACACACACACACACACACACACACACACACAC
>NW_005187441.1:122669-125318 GCF_000239375.1 Pundamilia nyererei | reverse complement strand
CACACACACACACACACACACACACACACACACACACACACACACACACATGCACGCACCCTCTGCTACTGATTATGAACATGTAGCGTTGCATTGCCCCAGATGCATGGACACTGGAGGGAAATGTTCACTCACATTATCACGAATTAAAAGTTAGAATTAAAAAAGTCGTTCCTCAACCATAACAGAAGGGGACCGTAACATTTTTTCCCCTCTTTGGAGACTTTTTAGTAAGCGACATCACACACTGCTGGGTAGATAAACAGTAGGGTGTTTTTTACTTAATCTTTCTGAGCAGAGACACTCTCTAATGGCACTAAGAACTGCAAAGTAAACAGCTTTAATAAAACAGCTAATATTAAAAACAAACAAACAAAAAATGCATTATATCCTTTAATTTGGCAATAATGATCATTTTACAGTTTGGGTCTTATTTTGATTGTGTTAGTAAGCATCCCTGTCACCTATAATAAGGTTGTAATTACAAAGTTGAAGTTGCAGATACGTGCGAAACATGTGAAATATTACTGTGTAGATTTCATTCACCTGTGAGTTTGACCTTCAGAGTAATTGGTTTTGATGACCCAGGCTCCACTGTTTCTTTAGACTTCTTTCATCCCTGTTGTGTTAACATAACTGTTGGTCTGAACTATGGTCTTCTCATCATTAGCCAGGTTGGCTACTTAATATATAGGTTCACGGGATGGTGTCTTCCAAAATATTTCACAGAACAAGCCTTCATTCTGTCTGATGGCCACCAGATGGTGATAGCTGTGGTTGTAAAAGTACTTCCTGTCCTATGGAAGTCTACAGGAAAACAGCTTTGTGATTGGATAAACACTTTCCTGCTGAGTTTACGGACTCAGTCACTCGCTTTAGATCATATTGAATTAAATATGTTTATTTTGTAAATGTTCGTGATACCACGTTGGAAAATGGAGCACTGTCTGTGGAATAAAATCACACGCTCATTGGCTAACAAGCCATTCTTTTTTTTCCATCAACCTTTTTTTGAAAGATGGGGATGGTGGAAACTTATGTTGAGGCTTCAAAACAAGACTTCAAAAACCAATAGATGACATCATGGTAGCTAACGTGGTGTGTACTGTTTATCCCACAGTTGTGCCATCTCAACTGTATAAGAAAAACACAGTTGGCAATGAAAGTACTGTATTTGAGATGGATGAGTCATAATTGAGTTGCAAAAGTCAAAATGCAAATAATGCTATCGCTCTTTTCAGACCAAAGAAGGAAATCCTTCAAATTGAACAAAGCACCTGAAAGACTTGAGCTGTTCAAAGACAGTCAGTGAGTCATAATTCAATATTCAACAACATCCAAAGTGTTATCCTTCTGAAATGCACGTAGCCATTATATTTGGGAGACCTTTGTTCCTCTGGTTAAATGCTTCCAGTGGGTAATCTTCTAACAATCTGTGTCCCATCACTAAAATAGAACCATAACATTTTAAATAAATGGTCTGCTGTCAGCAGTGATATAAAAACACTTTTTCATAAGGAATTTCATAAGGAATTAGGTTTACGTTTGAGTGCATGGGACAATCAATTTTCAAAAATCGTGTCATTCTGCTGGTACTGATGACTAGATTTTTGAGATTGTGACATCCCTAATGTCACTACTGATCTAAAGTCCACTAAAAAGTCAAAGTCTTTAGGATGTTTCAGCTGTACACATGCTGAAAAAAAGATCAAATCATTCATAGCATGTGCAGAGTGGCAGCATTTAACAGAACTGAAGAACTAATGCAGTTTGGATGCAGTGAGTCTTGGTACTCTGCCTCTTTTCCCTCTCTTTAGTGCACACACACACACACACACACACACACACACACACACACACACACACACACACACACACACTGCTCTGATAGACAGCCTAAGTAGTGCGACTAATGGCTCTCTGCCCTGTGTCTTACCTTGGCTACTGTGGGTCACCATGTTATAATGAGTGCATGAACTGCCTGTAGAGGCTGCACAATCACTTACACACATATGTACGCACACTCCTTCTATTCACAGTCCAGTTTGGGGAGGTGACTTATTTAGGCCTTTTTAGGGGAAAAAAGAGCATTGTGCTCTGGTGTGTTAGTCTATAAATCACACGTTTTATATTACTTTAAAGTGTTCACAACACTGATAAAATATGTGCATTTTGTTAATTTCAGGTAGATAATGGTTCCCTTTTTTCCCCCAATAAGGTTGTGTTTGGCCATCCTCTGTACTGTTGTAGTTCCTGTAACTGCATCACCGTGCATTGTAACAGTTAGAGTTTCTAGCACAACTCCACTTACTTGGAAGGATACGACACAAAGAACAATCAAACACAATTAATGTGGAAAAAACAAGCAGTGAAACAGCAAAAATCGGATAAGGTTTAGCTTTAGCTTTACTTTGATTATACATATGATTATGTGACATTATGATTGATTTGTACATAACTGGGCATGAATAACTTATTATATTATATTATGCTACAGCATATTTCTAATTAGGTAGCTCACTCTCTTTCTCTTGATCATACTTTCTTTAACGATATAACACAAGATGTTTACAGACAGAATGACATGCACACAGTCAAATGCTACCCAAATCATAACCCCTCAGTGGAGGAAACTAGAGCTGAATACAC
>NW_005187441.1:120182-122366 GCF_000239375.1 Pundamilia nyererei | reverse complement strand
CTGAAGGCTCCTGCTTAGACAGTAAATAGTTTTTTTCATTTTTAAAGGTCTGACTCTTAAATACAAAAAAAATAAAAATCCAGCCTGAATATGTTAAAAATGCAGAGTAATAAGATATAAACACACACACATGCACACAGAGTTCTCCCCATGTCATACTACACCAGATAATTATGGAACTGCTGCTGATGAATGGCGCTAATTCACCAGTGTGTTTGGCACCCGGTTTGGTGGAAGTGAGGCGAGATTTGAACCAGATCTCACCTGCAATCTGCAAATGACAGAGTTCCCCTCTGCAGAGGTGAAAGGAAGAGAGAGTGTTTCATTGGCTTCTGGGCTGGCAGGAGACCTTTTAACTCCAGTGATTACCTGAGCCTGAGCTACAGTTGTAATCATGTTAGCGTTTTTCTGCTCTCTTCCATTCCTTCCTCTTCTCTCACCTGCGTTTTTCTTTCCGCACTAAAGTGCTTTAACCCTCCAGGAAAAGCACCTTGGTGTTTGAGGTAATTGGCTTGAAGAGACCTCACTTTTGCTCCTGCATTTATAATTGGTTAAAAGTAGATAGCCTGAAGCTTTTCTTTGCCTTCTTTCGACCAGTGTTTTGTTTTTCTCAAAGAACACTTGTTGCTTCATTTAAGGCCTTTAAACAGCCACTTGCAAACATTTTGCGTTGTTGTTCAGTGGCTCAAAATTGTGACATTTCCCTCGGAAGAAGACCACAACAGGTTTAAAACTGTGTGCAAGTAAATTGCCGGTGTTTTGAAACATAGACTAGGCCATCGCGGGACAGTAATAATCTTTATTTTGTTAGCAAACATGAGTCTGGTTTAGCAAACTTTAAAAGGACCAATAAAAAGAAATGTAGTAGTTGTGGTAAGCAATCTGACTACTGGCTCAATTCAGCACTGGACAGCTCACAGTTTAATGCATTTTACTGTATGTTCAATAAGGGCATCTAATAATGATTGATGATGTAATAAACAGTCTATTTCACTCTATCATTGCCCGATAGGTGAGAATTAGGAAGTGGAGACGACCAAAATATATCTACAATGATGGGATTTTTATAATATATTGTTACCAATACCAGTGTCTTTGAATAATCATCTACATAGTTACATACTCGAGCAGTTCTGGAGCAATTTCCCCATCAAAGTAATGAAAATATGAGAGAAAAGCATCCAGATTAAAATGCCCTCAGAAAGACATCTCTGCTGTAGAGAAAAACATCTAACTAATCCTGAACAGACAGACATTTATGGGATGTGTGTGTGTTTGTTTGACTCAAAAACCTGTGATCATGTGAATTATAAGTGTGTGTGTGTGTGTGTGTGTGTGTGTGTATATGTGTGTTATAGTGAAAAATATAGGTACAGTATTTATCTCTGAGTGCATCACAGAGGAGAAGTATAAGAGAGCAGAGGATATAGCAGAGTAGAAAATTATATTTAGCTACAGCAAGAGCATATGGTTTTGGGTGGAAAACTCAAGACTTCATTAGTCATCTAATTACTCCATTATGAAGCAAGGTAAGACCCGCAGCGGAGAATTTTGCCATCATTAAGTACTTCATGGTTTCTGTTTTAAGAACAGCGTTTCAGGAAGCTGTGATTTAACCTTTTGGCTATGAGTGAAAGCTGGAAGAACTATTAAAACAAACAAAAAAAGACAAGAAGTATAAAAAGACAGGCAGTAAAGCCTTCCTAGTAAACCCGTAATATGCTGGAAAATGGCGCAGGCGGGTAAAACTTACAGGGGGAAAATCTACATTTAACACACACAGCCAGTGAGAAAGGGGAAAAAAACAAACACAGGATAATATGAAGTAAAATACCCTGAAATAAACCGCAGACTGTCTCCTCGCAGTTCCCAGTGGCCCTGTTACTTTATACTGAAGCGTCCAGGCGACGAGTGATGATTATAGGTCCCCAGGGAGATCTAGGGGGTACTCCCTAATTGATTGTCATGAAAGGCTCTAATTGAATTGAGAAGCGGTGGGGAACGAGACACCACACAGTCTGTTTGATGCCTGGTGACTTGTTTAAAATGCCTCCAGGCAGCTGCTCCACTATAAAGAGTGCAGGGAGATTTATAATGGAATTCTTTTTATTTTTCACATTAACTTTAACTGAGGTCATCTTCATATTAGCCAAAATGCTACTTTTACACCATAGATGCCAGGAC
>NW_005187441.1:112370-119701 GCF_000239375.1 Pundamilia nyererei | reverse complement strand
TGGGAGAAATATTGAAATATCTAACTATCCCAACCAGCTTAACATGGACATGCACTCTAAATTAGACAGCATGCAAGAATCTGGTGTTTTTTATGTGGAATTTAAGCTAATATGTTCAGTATTACTAAAATCACCACAGTCCAGTTCGGGCTCCATCCTTGGCTACAGTTAGATCCTCACATTGTGAATCAGTCTCAGAAAAACCAAAACAAGAACAATTATCCAGAGCAGAGCATCAAATAATTTTTAAAAACAAATGTGAACATAGACAGAAAAACTGCTCATTGGGACTTTTGATTCTCGCCTCCAGGCTGACTGAATTTTGCCACAAAATGATCCTTTTTCTGTCCAGTTTCGATCTTAGATGTTACTGATCTTTTTATATCTCTTCCAAAGGAGTTAACTTTTTGGGGCGTCTAATTTATCTTAAAAGTCTTTTTTCCAATTGAGAAAAAAAGATAACGCTGTGTTCATCCGTATTTTTTCCCCTCTTTTTTGAAAGATTTTGGAACGTCGACAGAAGCTGATAAAGAGAGCAAATGAGGCAGACTTTTTAGACGGCAGCAGAGACTGATGGAGAGAGTCAGACAGAGAGCAGCGAGGCTCCCTCAGCACCAATAGGTCTGCTTTTGGAAAAGAGGAGGGGGAGGAAAGGGGGGGGCGGGGGGTTGCTCGGATTAAGAGGCTGAAAAATGGTTAAAACGTGTCAACGTGTAATTGCACGATAAGGCCCCCTCGCGAGGAATCTGTTGGCCCCGTTGCTATTTTCTATGGCGTCCCCGGCTAATCTCCTCGCGCCACATTCAGTCTTGTGCAATCGGTCCCCCGTAATCTCCCATGACAGAACCGGGTCCAACGACAGAGGTGAGGGTTTTTATAGGAGGAGAGGGAGGGAAATATGCGGAGGCGTGATAAACTGACGCTGATTATCCACGTTCAGGACACCAGGAGCACATGGAATGGATTGGGGAAGGGGAGGGGAAGCGGGTGCACGGGGTTATGGAGTGGGACGTGCCAAAGCAGTGGTGTCCAAACATGTGCCAAGCTGAACATGAGGAGAGGAGGAAGACCTGCAGACACATGACTGTGGATGTGCGGATGCACAGGTCCAGCCCTCAGCCTCTCCTGATGATAGAAGCTGCCGCGTATAGCACAGTGTGGACCAGACCGAGCTGCACTTCTGACTGATGCATGCGCTGATTGATGTCTTTTTGCGTGGCGTATCCAGACAAGTGTCACTCGGGTATAATTTCATTTTACCTGGGTTTCGCGTCACATCAGGACCCGAGGATAAGCCTGATCATTTGAGTCCCACTTCTCTGATAATAGTAATTACTGACTCCCTTTCTCTTACACTTTGCGGAGGAAACGCTCCCATCATACCTCGAGGTTTAGCGAATCAATCAGAATAGCTGCGGCAGAATCCTCCACTTTCCCCTCTGCCATTTCCCTATCATCATATTAAGACATTTGCGATCAAAAAGTCCAATCAGAGCGGTATTCAGAGGCAATCATCTCACCTTTTATCACAATGAACAAATAATAATATCCTGCAGAAACAAGTTTTTGATGAGTGATAATTAAATAGTCAAATATCTCTTCACTTTTTTTTGTTTAAATTATCTTTATTTTTTAATTCCCATTCTTCCACAGGAAGCCACGCTTTAGAAATGCGTCGAGGAGCTGAGAAGGAAGTGAAGTTAACTTCCTGCTCAAACTTGGCGTTTTTGCAAAGACTGCACGACGCTCTTTTTCAGTAGCGCTTCATTTCATGCAGCACGAAACCTGATTTGCAAGTCTTTTACAGCCTCAACATCTGGCCGATAATGTTGTAAACTCCATGAACAAGAACACGAATAATGCGGAATGGGGTTTATAAATGTAACAGGAAGTATTCTAAAGTAACGAAGAAAAAGTTCATCTGTACCTGACGTCAGTTGGGTTGTGTCAAAACTCAGAAAAATCTCTCTAATGTACATCATTGCATTTAGAAATGATTTTGTTCTTATAGATTCTAGTTTGCTGTTTTGTATTTTAGCTTCTATATTTACAGTATGTATTTAAAAAGAACTTACCTTACAGTGAGATACTTTGAGCTGTCTGCGTTAGAACACATGACCTTTAACCTCTGATCCTGAGCTCAGTCAGAATCTGGAGTCTTGCGTTTAGCCGTGGACGCTTGCATGGAGTTCCACAAAGTGTCACCTGTGTGATGTCCGAAGAGCATTTTTTATTCTGCTGTCTGTTTTTAACACGGTCTTAGTTTTAAACTTTTCCCAGCCTGCTTGGACCAGAGTCCATGTTGAAACATCCACTGACCTGTTAAAGCTTTCTGCTAACTAGTTCATTTTGTTTTTTCTTGTTTTAACCTTTTGTTGAAAATAATCCAAGTAGTGTCTTGTGAGCTCCTAAATGACCCCCTCTTTGATTGGTGGGCTGTTTTCCCGCGTTAAAAATAAATCCTGATGATAAAAGTCTGTCATAGCGTATCGAAATGTTAGCAGCTTTTTTTATATCAGAGAGCAAAGACAGAGCCAAACAAACCTGGCATTTTATGTAGGGAAAGAAAGAAATTATATAAGACCAACTGTGTGCATATTAAATACCTGCTGGAATCATCTTTACTAGATGTGACTCGCATCCACGCTGCCCTCTCGCTTTTGAGTTCAGACCCGAGTGGGAATTAGTCTGATAAAACCACGGGTGTTGTTTGCCGGGCTTTTTGTTGGGGGTGACCTCCGGGTTGCCCCGGCTTACACCAGGACTAATCCCCCATTCTCCTCCAACACAAAAACCTCCTCTCCTCTCCTCGCCTTCTCCCTTCCTACCTCCTCCTGCCCTCATTCATTGCTCGCTCCCTAACCCGGGGGCCTCAACAGATTCAGCCATCAAATTTAAAAAAGGAAATAATGTAACAACCGTGACAATTGCACATACAGATGGAGGCATTTGATGCTGGAGGTCATGGGATGGGGTAAGATTTGAGGGCCGGCAGTAGAGTAAAAGCACCTAGGTGAAAGCGAGCGTTGAAGTGGGCCTGAGTGAGGGCACTGGGTGAATTGGTAGTGCACTGACTATCGGATACTTGCATTATTGGATTTTCTTCAGATTGCTGAGGTCATGACCCTGCAGTAAATAAGACTGAAGAGGAAAACCAAAAACAAACAAACAATTAAAAATTATTATAATAATAATATTTTGTCTTGGCCTATAAGTACAATCATTAAAGAAGCCAGGTGCACATTATAAAGTAAGTTTTAAATGATCAAGTAGGATCGTGTAGGTCAAACTGATGATGGAGACAAAAATGTCCTCTCATCCTAAAGAAGGGTATATTTTAGCCATGACTTCCACAAACGCACACACTGAGGCTATTTTATGAGTAATTTTTTCAAATACATATCCTACGTGTGTTTTTAGAATTTGGATGTAAGAGATACTGAAAAATAAACAACAACAACATGAAACAATTTCTCAAAATGGAAATAAAATAAAGCTTTGTATCTATCTATGGATGCGAATCACATGAGGGACAGTATTAAACATAGATATTAAAGAATAAAGGCACAGTTTATATTATATTTAAGAAAAAATAAAAAAAATCTTGAGTATTAGGACAGTGTTTGGCTAAAAATGTAGTCAATTTTTGTCTATATTTTAACCATCGACTGCACTCTTACAGATAAATTATCAGATTACAAAATATAGGATCCTATGTTGTCAGCACCTGAGTGTTTATTATTTTAAATGCTTTTTTAAAAAAATTCTAGTGCAGAAAACCCCAAATATAAACAAACAAACAACAAAGACGATTAAAAAAAATCTGCATTTACACCAATGAATCTGAATCTGTTCTCAGATGTCTGTTATCATCTTAATAATGATGATGAAAAGAGTAATGATGTAATCATGTAATGTAAAGAGTGATGTTAAGATTTTAATGGCGGGTAAATACCGTTTTTTCAACTGTATCAATAAAACATAAATACATTTTAAAAAAGGCTCGATCAGAATGAAGAGCAAAACCTGATCATGTTTTTATCAGAGGAGAAATCATCTATTAAAAACGCCGAGACTAATTCAAGGCATGCTATTATCAAAGTCACCTCTGTGGTTAGGAAACAGGCGTGCGTGCAACGTATTAATTATTATTTATTTCTTGTTTTGTGCATTTTTTGACCAGATTTGTTTTTCCCCGTCTACTTTAACGTTAATCCAGCCATACAAGGACGAGCATGTGTCGTTATATCCTAACAATACAGCCGATGTAGATAACCAGGACTTCTCAGAGCAGTTTAAATATGCAGACATTAAACACACCACGAGCTTTCTCCAAGACAGAAGAAATTCTTTAAAATTTATTAAAGTCGGCGCATATTCGTTTCCTCTTTAACCCCGCCCCCTCCCTCAAAAGAAAAAGAAATTGCGCATTTTTATAAATTATGTACAATTGCATAAAAGCGTTTTCAGTAGGCCTATTTATTCACAATTTACAAGATTTTACAACAACAAAAACAAAATTCAAATTACACCGACTGACTCACATGTTTACAAGCATTAAAACTGGAAATCATTTTTAAAAACTGCAGCCTAGAAACTTTTTTTCTCTCCTTAGTCTTCTTCTCCAACACATCTTCCATTCCCGCCCTCCGCTCATTTTTCGGACAGCTTTTATGGATCCCTTAAACACACCGCTGGTGCCTTTAATTCCACAGAAAAGTCGGGAAAAAAATAACCTTCAAATCGCACCAGCACTTCACGGATTATAATTTAAATCGTGTGAAAAAAATAAAAAACAAACAAACAAAAAAACCACTTGGCATGCTCTGTTCCAGAGAGCGATAGTGAACCGTGTGCGCTTTCCTTTAAACTCGGACAGACAGAAGAATCCATCACTGAAAGAAAAAAATATAATAACGATAAAAAAAAGTTTGTTCAAAGTGATTGCATTTTTATGGCTATAACCGCCTATAATTTACAATTCATCAGCAGCTCGTGCCCACATCTAGAGTGTAAATATTTGGTTGTGGTTTGTGGTGCTTGCAGGACATGTGGGGGGGTTTAAATGTGGGTCAGAGGAACCGTCCCGTTTACCGGAGTGGAGCCGCTGCTCTGGTAGTGCTGCGGGTGGAGCACGTGCAGTCTGCTCTGAACGGAGGAGTCCCCCGCCACCTCACCGGTCGGCAGATACATGCTGATCATGTCCCGCAGGTCCCCCGTGGGGCACGGCGGCGGTGCGCGCGCGGTGGACACCGGCGGGCTCACGCTCGGCTCAGATTTCACGAGAGACCCCAAAGTGCCGCCGATGGCCCCGGACACCGGAGACACGCCGGAGCTTTGGTGCTGGTGGGTGTAGCCGGTGATGCCACCGTAGCCCGGCGGAGACGCGCTCATGTAGCTCTGAGAGTTTGAGATGGGGCTGTAAGATAAGGCGCTCATGTCGTACCTGTGCACGGGCTGCGGGTTGTGCGGGTGGTGGTGCGGGTGATGGTGCGGGTGGTGCGGGTGAGCCCCGGTGCCCGGGTGTTGCGTGTACGCCAGCTGCGCCTCCTGCATCATGGCGTGAGCCGCCGCCGCTGCCGCCGCCACCTGGCCCGAGTACGCGCCGTTGGCCCAGCCGTTCACGTGCGTGGCGTAGCCTGCGTTTGGCCCCGCGTGCCCCCCTCCGGGGCTCTCCAGCCGCTGCCCGCCGCCCATCCCCACAGCCGCTGAGGAGCCGAGGAGCCCGCCGGCCAGCGAGTATTTGTCCTTCTTCAGCAGCGTCTTGGTCTTTCTCCGCGGCCGGTACTTGTAGTCCGGGTGTTCCTTCATGTGCATGGCCCGGAGCCGCTTCGCCTCGTCGATGAACGGCCTCTTCTCCGCCTCCGTCATCACTTTCCACTCGGCGCCGAGCCGCTTGCTGATCTCCGAGTTGTGCATCTTGGGGTTCTCCTGTGCCATTTTCCTCCGCTGACCCCGGGACCACACCATGAAGGCGTTCATGGGTCTCTTGATCCTCTCCTGTGGGACTTTGCCTCCGGCCCCCCCGCCTCCGCCTCCCGCGTGTCCCCCCGGGTTGGACGGGTTGGTCTGGGGCACTACGGGGGAATGTAAGTCCGTTTCCATCATGATGCTGTACATTCACCTCGTCTTTGTGGGACACCAGTCAAACACGAAGAAACATTCAGGCTGGCCCGCGCGCGCAGCAGCTAAACCTCCGAGGGAGAGATGGATGAAGAGTGAAAGAAGCAGAGAGAGGGGATGAAATCCGCTCAGAGGTAAACCTGCTCCCGCACTTCCTCCGTTTTCACCTCTTTTTTTCTTCCTCTTTTTTCTCCCCCCTCTGTCATCCACGAGCGCAGACAAGAATGGAAACCGCTTGTTTGAGCTTACTTTGGTTGAAGCTGTAGTGGGGAAAAGTTACCGGAGCGTGCCCGGGCCGCGCGCTTTGACAGCAGCTAAATGAGCGCGAGACGGCCAATGGAGAGGCTCGAGCGCAGACGTGATTTGCATGCAGGGAGGGGGGGCTCGAGGTTCTGGTGACGTCGGAGCGCGAGACCTAAAAATTACTCCCTCTGTCATCTGTTTTTTTTTATGTGTGTGTGTGTGTGAAAGAGAGCGAGAAAACACACAACATACAAACAGTTTAATTCCGGTAATTTTTGCGCACGTGCTCTTGCTTCAAACAGGCTGATTTAATCAGTGTTTCTAAAAACAAGACGCCGTCAGGGCAAATTCACGCCACAAGCAAGTACGAATATAATACTAATATTAATAATTAATAACAACAGATTCACAGGCATCATATAAGCGTGTTAGCCCGCTGCTTACGGCCAGTGAAAACTACAAAGCAGAGCGCCTTCAGCTGCGTGTTTAGCTTTCCCGTTTAGCCGCAGCGCTATGAGATTTAATCCTTTGCTAAGTATTATACATTTAACCTAAATGGTCCCTAAAAAGCTCACCCCCACCATTTTTTTGCCTCTCATTCAGAGCCACAGGTGCTTTTCTGTTGTGCCCGTTGCTAGGTAACAGGTGAGTGACGCCCGGAGCACGTGCCATACAAAGCAGCATCTTTTGTTTGTTTCACCGGCGCTCCCGTGGCGAGCACGCACGAGAGGAAAAAGAGGAGGAGGAGGGAGGCCAGAAAACAAAAACTACAGTAATCCCATAATAAACGTTGGAAATGTTAGAGGCTCTTAATGAAAGCATTTTAATAAACTAATGAGGTCTAATAATAATAATACTAATAATAATGACGACGCTGTCAAGCAGCGGCAGGCCTGCTGCATTAGGCCCCAGATCTTCTTCCAGGCTCCTGCTTTTGCAGAGATCATTATTATACATTATATATA
>NW_005187441.1:107773-111748 GCF_000239375.1 Pundamilia nyererei | reverse complement strand
TGTTTAGCGCTCACTGTGAAATCTCTCTGCTTTTTCTCTTTCTTTTTTTCATGCTTCCAGCACACACACACACACACACACACACACACACACACACGCACACACACACACACACACACGCGCGCGCGCGCGCGCACGGATGAGCACATTTAAATCCAGCAGAGGAATTCTTTGAGAAATCACATCAAAAGAATTGACAGAAATATTTCCCATTGAACAAATAATAATATCCTGTCAGTGAATGCACTTTGTGCTATTTTCTGATCTATTCATTTATTGATTTTGCGGCAGTGAGGGAGAGGGACTTTGTCACATTCTGAGGGCTCACCTGACAGCTGATAGAGATTAAAACTCTTTGAGAGATTCTTTGTTGGGGACATTCGGATGGTTTCATTTACACGAGAGCCAAGAAAAAGGCCGCAAGGACACTGCTCCCACCCTGTCTGTTACTCCATCATCAGTTAATTGGTCCCGTGTGCTGTCTTACTGCAGGTGAATTACCTGCTCCAGGTAAAAGCAGCCCCTTGGATATCCCCGAAGGAAATCTGGTCTGCTTCTGATTGTCAACGAGCACCATGTTTAGTAGCAAACATTATTGCTGCTGTTTTTTTTTTTTTTCCATCTGTGACATAATTAAAGCTTGTTTGCATACACATCAAAAGTGCAATTAGAGAATGATTAAGGCTATTTTTTTTAACAAGTTGCACATGCTCAGAGGAATATTTGAGGGCCTGGTGAAGTGTGTCGCTGTTATAGAGATCCACTTTTCTTCATTGTAGTGAAAATTTGATCTACTGGAGTCACTCTGTATTATTTGGAGAACTATTTATATGTGACCTTGAACCATATGAAGTTAGAAAAGCCAGTGCAGGTGCCTTCACAATACTAATCAAATGTATCTTTATTTTTCCCTCCCTGACTGAGCCTGATTTCCAAACCTAATCAGGTATTCTCTTCATATTAATCTTCATTATCAGGTTATTCTGAAAAACAATTTGTGTTATATATTCAAAAAGCACAGAACTGGAAGTGGAAACAAATGAACATTTCATCCATCTTTTTTCTTAAGCCATGTCAGTTTTTTTTTCTTTGGTAATTTTCTTTTACTTTATTATTATTATTAAAAAAGATAAGGGTAGCTTGCTGGAGTTTGTGTTCCCTGCTGTGCCATGGAAACAGGGGTAAATGGTGACTAAGTAAATAGCTGCTGTGTTTTGCATGCATGTTTAATTGTTATTAAGGAGCTAGTGGACAAAAATAATGTGATGAAATAAAGAACTGACTCATATCAGGTTATCCAAGTGAAGCTTTATAGTATTTACAGAAGGTTAACAACATGTTAAGATTCCAGGTGGTGTAGATGTAACTGAGGGAGTGTATTGACATATGTATTGCCCTAATAACTCCTGTCAATGCAACAACTTGTGTATTATAAGTGAGGCTTTGTGCTGGCTGTGTTAAAGCTCACCAGCTCCTCAACTGTTTATTGTGCCGCTGAATAGGAAGAGAATGTTAACAAATTAAAGATGTGAGAGTGACAGAGAAAGCATGGATAATGTAGCTTGAATCATGCAGTTTCATTTTTGATAAGGCAGCGTGTGATATCCACAATCATACATTATCTGCAGAAACCCGGAAGGATACAAGTAGTTTGTTCAGTGTCTCAGTGGATGAGTTAGCAGTTAGTGAAACAGTTTAAAGGAACCTGAGCAACATTTATGTGGTTTTTAGCCATCAAAACTCCTGAGTTTGTGTGTTCAGTAATCCTGTTGTCTTGAGGTGGCAGATGATGTTGATGAGATGCAGTTCTTCATTTTCAAGCTTCACTTCAGATCAGTGAAAGTCTGCAACAGACAGAGCAGTTTAGCAAACTTGATAGAAGGGGGGTGGGGTACAAAGCACTTTAAAAGAGGAAGCACAAAAACAACAGCTTCATTCAGACAGTTTCCCTCATTTTATACTATTATTACTGCTCTTGATATGAGCGCTGCGGTCCTGACAAGCTCAGCTAATCTAAATAAATAAATAGCCTTTCCTCAAAATCACATTCAAAAGTCATGGCCAAAGTTACAGCTTGGTTGGGTTTATTTTTTCCCCCTTACTTTTGTGAATAAAAAAAAAAAAGATAAGTGTTTTTCCTGGAACATTTATCTCTTCAGTGGTTTAAAATTAGACTAGATGCTTTCCCATCATCAGAATCCTTCACATTTCTAACAAATTGAATGCTTAAACATACTAAACACTAAAATAGCAAAAGTCCTCTGTATAAGCGAAATTACATTATTAAAATAGTTTGCACTGGTTCAATTACCTGAAAGTTGGTGCACATGAATATTTTTTTATTTTTGTACTTAAAATTAAAAATTGCATATGCATGTATCCAGCAGCTGCTGGATTTTAAGCAGACAGCAGCACTGAGTGAGCCTGGACAGGCTGGAAATATCCAGACTGCTCTGACGGATATTGTTTGTGTCAGGGCAGCCAGCGGGCCGATAGCACAGTGCAGGAAGCTCTGCTGTAGGTCGACTCTGGATTTTTGGAAAGTGAGACTTTCAGATGTGGGATTAAAACAATTATTCAGTTTTTCAAGTTTATAAAAGCCAAAAAGGAATAATGAAGCACTGGATGACTTCTTGTGTTATCAGACATGTTTTTTTTCTTTCAATAAGCGCATTCACTGCTGTATTTTGTTATGTTTCATGGTCTATATATTAAAAATCTACGTGTATGCACTTTCAGACAGAGGTAATTCAAGTAAAAGATGTTTTTTGTGCTGTCAGAAACCCTCATTTCGTCAGATGATGATCACTCTGTAGTCAATACAATATGTTCACAACTACGAAGGAAGTTCAACATAGTCAGATTTGCTTTGTGTTAGCTATCTTAACAAAGCTTAAACCCCAGTCAATCAACACAGCTTTCTTTGTTAACCCAGCTTTCTGCTTCAGCCTATGTTAAAAGAATTGACATAACTACTGTGACGCCATCCACTAGTTTCTGAAGTCCTGTTTTCAAGGCTCAAGATCAGCTTCCACTGCCGGCATGCCAAACACAGCATAACCAAGATTTACAAAATAGGAAGTTTTTTTTAATTCAGCAGAAGCTGAACGAGCGACTGAGATCATGAAATTCGTGAGGAAAATGTTTAGCAGAGATATTGTCATTAGAATGGGTGATAGAGATTTTACAAGATTATTAAAATATAACAGCAAAATGCAACACTGGTGCACTGGTGATGATAATCACAACCACGCATCAGTCGCAATCACAAAGAAGATTGTCTCAAGTTCTCTTTATTTTGCTGCTCCCAGTGTTTTTTATTTGCTGCTCTCAGCTGCACATTAAAGCTCTGAAAGTTGATTTAGCCCAGTAAAATCAGACTTTATGCTCCACGTAGGTCGCTAACCTATCATTCTCACTTCATAGTACAACAGACTGGAACCTTCACTAGGTAGACTTTACCCTTCGATTGCTCCTCAGCAACGTTTTTAGAACTTTAAGTTACTAATTGTATCAAAGACACTTTCCATTATCCTCATCTTTTTATAAAACATACAATAATATTGAAAAAAGGGAAATGTATATAAATCAAAAGTTATCCCAATCTACTTAATACATCATACCGATCTCACTCCTGCGCAAAGCACATGATCAGATATTTTTTAGACAAAACAAGGTTTTAAGGATATTATTTCTATCTGCTTTTAGGCCTGAAGTCTCTAACCTATAAGTCCAAGAACACACACACACACACACACACACACACACACCTTGCGCAAGTTCAGTAAATTGCAAGTTGCATATTTCTGAAACTTTTTATGAACACCCCACCACTCCCAGGGGAAAAACTGAAATTGTCAAGCATTTGAATAAAACAACACTGGATCCTTTACAAAAATGCAGAGCAAATAAAATTGTTCTTTTTCTGGATATCCAGAGGAAAAGGTTTGGCCCAAGTCAGTATAATCTGTTGAA
>NW_005187441.1:106794-107753 GCF_000239375.1 Pundamilia nyererei | reverse complement strand
ACACACACACACACACACACACACACACACACACACACACATTCTAACAGAATCAAAGGCATTTCTTCTGTGCAGCAGCCGACCCGGTGGGTTTGTTTAAGGCTCACTGTCACAGCAAACTGTCAGCTCTACTGGAGCTCAGCAGCTCTGACTGAACAGACAGTACACAAACACACACATGCATGCTTGCATACAGTATGAATACACAGCTGGAAGGTACGACATATGTTAAGTGTTTAGCACAATTGTTAAGAAAAACCTCCTGGCATAGTCGAATTAAGCTTTTCTTTAAAGAAAATGCTAGCGCCGCTTCAGATATGTTATCTAGTCATGGGCTGGCTCGTCATATAAAAGGAGCTACAGTATCACATCAGATGTTGCTTTGTTTTCTGAAAGCTTCATTTTTTCTACATTTATTAAGAGGCAATATTTACATATATATTTTGAATACTTTTAGAGCATTTTTTTCTGCTCATGTGAAAAAACACACACATGGGGGGAGGGGGTGTTATTTTAGCTGAAAAGGTACTCGTAGTAACAACGCGTACAGGTGCAGAGACACCTGCTGCAGTCGGGGGCTGTGTTCTGTATGGTTGGACTATTGTAAATTATGGTGAACATTCAACAGTTGCTTTTATTTAGATAATTCCTTATCATCCTGATAAGTTATTACAGAATGCTTTTATTTTGAAAACCTTAATACCAATCAAGAATTTAAATGACAACATATAGTGGGATTTTTGATTGGATCGGTTGTTAGTGTTTTGTGTACTGATTTTTAGCAAAATACAAACGATTTAGATCATCTGTAAACACTCATACATGCAAGCTGAATGATTGGAAGATGGAACATTCTGACTTGTCTACAAGAATTTGCCAACTACTCGCTGAGCAGCAGTGAAACTTGTAATATATGAGGCAAAAGGAAACAGAGACCATTTGTCTTACTGCTGGAACAT
>NW_005187441.1:102310-106598 GCF_000239375.1 Pundamilia nyererei | reverse complement strand
TTTTTTTTACTAATGCTTAGTGACCAGTTGATGAGATGTATACTCTGCTGCACCATATACCTATCTGCACCACTGTTACACCAGCAATGGCCAGCATCAACCACTTTACTACAAACTGGGAAATACAAATCTTTCCCTATAGCGACCGGGGGTTGCTGAATGGTCTCTAAGCCTGTGTGACTGGGAGCTAAAATCTATAGACTCTCTTAGCCCCTGCCCACTGAGGCTAACCTTTACATCACATGAAGATGTCATTTTGTAATACCAATGACAGAGCGATGACATGCATTTCCCTTTCCTTGTGTGGACAATAACGAGTTACGCCCAGGCATGTCTGACAGCGAAGTTCACGTGTTAGCCTCTGACGATTTAGAAAAAGGATCTGCTGTAATGACCTCCAACAAAGCACGATGCTTTCCAGTATATGTAAGAACATTGTTCCTGTCAAAAGGTAGAAACAACAGACTTGAGGTGAGTATAACCAGGATATGAAAAGTATATTGTAAAGTATAACTTTAAAAAAAAAAAAAAATTCTACATTTTTAAGCTGCTTGGTGTAACTTATATAATTGCACTGAGCAAAACTTGACTAACTCATTATTGAACTTTAATACTTAGTACGCTAATACACAAATAAATCAAGACTTTCTTTTCTTTGTAGACTGATGGGGTACTGGAGCATTTGTGCAAAGTGTGTGGCACTGATAGCGATCTCAAATATTAAAATGTGATAGGTGTCTTTCCCAGACTGTTTCAGCACATTTTTCTGATTGCTGATTGGTCTTGGCCAGTATACTTGTGATCCCCCACGTCCCCACCACCACCACCAAAACACTGTGCCATGTTCCAGTGAGATGGGCTAAATTTATGCACAGACAGATACAATGCAGTCTGTGATTTTGTCTTATGGGTGTTGCCCTTTGGTGGTTACCAAAGCCCTCTGGACAGCACAAATGTTGGCGTTATGACTGACACTCAAATGCAGTTTTTAACCAAATAAGTGAGGAAAAAAATGTTTGCAAATGTGCAAATATTAGCACGAGTAAAAGAATTTAACATGGCTGCATTATATGTCATGTGAGTTATTTAAAACTGATGTATTCATTGTTACTGTTACAGGTTTCAGAACACTGGAGAATCACAGACTTTGTTCGGATACTACGGCCGCTTCACTGAAATGTTCTGAGCTGTGAAATTGGAAGAAAGTCTACAAATTCCTGAACTAAGTACAGTTTAATGATGATTACTGAGAGACAATGCGAGCACTTTAACTTCTCTTCGCTCCACTAGCAATTGGCGGCATCATCAAGCTTTGACTTCAAGGTTTTGAAATTCACTTTCTTTAATAACTTGCATGAATAAATTAACCAGTTGCAACCATCCAGTTCCAGCCATCTCCACAGAGACTAACATCATCTTTCTTCCATCCATTTCCCCCCACCCCATTTTCAAGTGTCAGAGTAAAGTGGCCTGGTGTACCGAACACTGTTAAGCATTTGCACTCATCATTTAATCATCACACCTCGTCCTTTGATTGATGCCTAATGAATGCCTGGGGTCTCGGTTTACAAGACGATTGCTAACAGAGCCTTGCTAATGGGTTTTGCCTGTCTGGCAGACAGCTAAGGGTGCAGGCAGAGAAGTCCGCATTTACACTGGAGCTTTAAAACCATTTACTCTAGCATTTCTAATACAGATATTGGACACTTAAAGTCACATATCCTGAGCCTTTCTTTCCGGTCAGGTCCGTTTGCATAAAATAAAACAGTTTTCAGCTCAGTGTAAACAAGACCACAGGTCATCTCTTTTCAAATACTTGAACAATTAGCAGCCACATCACTTTTTGCTAATGGGATCTAGCAGCAATGACCAGAAACTTGCTTTGAGCTTTATATCTCAAAAACAGCATGGAGATGCTTAGAGTGGAGATGCTCAGGCTGTGCCATTTCCCTACTCTTACTCTGGTCCACCTCTTGAGGACCCATCTGAACTTTTCAAAGAAAATGCTTAGAAAGACTTACCGAGCTGTGAACTGTGTAATTACTACAAATGATTAAGAGCCTTTGGTGGGAGTATGGGGGTGGAGGAACAGCATGCAAACTTAAAAATAAAGTCCATTAAAGCCAACTGGTTATACTGCCGTACCAAATGTAAGAGCGCATGATTTCTGACTGACTTCATGTTTCAGCTTCAGATGAGCTTCTACATCGTAGCTGAGACCAAATGCTCTGTGAGGTGATCTGGATTTTTGCTCTAAACCAGGGAAATTACGCATTACGTGCATCCTTGATGCCTTACAAGCATTCTGAATGCATTTCCTTTCTTTAGAAAGGATTTGAAAAGACTGTTTCATATAACCTGCATTGTTTATGCTCTACAGTATTTACTTCTGTCTTTGGCACATTGTCTGGTTGCTTTTTTTCCTTTCCTCTCGTATTAACTGTACAAGATGTAGTCAAAGGTTGAAACTTTAGGCAGAAATTGATATTTTGCCTTCCATCTCAATGTTTGTCCAGCGTACAATGCAACCAGGCAAACAGGGACCTACTTAAGAAAAAGGTAGATCAAAAAAGACATAGTCCATTGTGCAATGAGCAATCAAAAACTGTTTCACAGGTGCAAAAGTCTTTTTTGCAGTAAGCAGGTGAGTATTTGCTTTTCAGACTCATGTTTAACTCTTTGTTTTTTTTTAGTCTTGTCTGTCGGTGATACGGTGTTAGGATCGGGAATGTTGTGTTCCCAAACACAAGCAGGAAAGGAATGGGAAATTCATTAGCAGAAATTGTCAAACTCTAATGAGTAATTTCTGAAACGTGATGTGTAAAAACAGATCATTAAAAAAGAACATGATGCTGTTAATGTAGCAGCGATGATCAACATCCTGCTTTGACCTTTGGCACTTTCAGCTGAGCTATTCACATCGAGCCTTTATTTCCTCCATCGCTCTTCCATCTGCTGCAGGCGGGTCAAGCAGTGTTGATGCCGCGGCTACATTTTTATTTGTGCCCCCCTCCCTCATAACATCCCCCACATACCTACAACCCTCCACAGACACACACACACACACACACCAGAATACACATTTAATTTAATTAGAGCATGCGTGGCCTCCCTCTCTGCCAGTATTGTCGAGGCGCTCGGGAGCAGCCAACACTATCACTGATTGCTTCTAGATAGGCAGAAATATGATTAGACCACGTGTTTGAGTTTGCCTGTTTGTGCAGGAACTGGGAAGAAATCTGATTGGGGTTTTGTCAGCGGTGAGAGCAGAGGTAAGCTGAAGGGTTGAGAAAGATGAGGAGATGATTGGAAGGATTGGAAAGAAGTATTTTTTAATTTAATGGAGGTCTAAGGTGTTTGTCGTATACTGCATAGAAATGTTAATCCCTGGGATTCATGACATAAGGTGCTTTGCAATCAGCGTTTACTAAAAAGAAACTAAAACTGTGTGTTGAGAAGCAGTACAGGATTCTTGCAAGAAACAGCATCATAGAGATGGCTTTAAAACAATCATCACATTTTTGCTCAGGCAAGCAAGAAGGTCAGACTCAGCCACACTCCTGGTAAATCAGCTCTTTATGAAGTGAACTAGCAAATCCCACATGGAGTTCTGCATTTAAGTAGTGCTATATGTGTTGACACTGATGCCTGCTCTGTTGTTCTGTCTGCTCACATTTCTACATATGTGTGCATGGAAGGGCACAGAGGTCCCAGAAAAGACTGCAATAGCCACAAGATATAAATAGCTGCAGATGGAAACTACTACTCCTGAAAGAATCCTGCATTTGTAAGGCCACTCCTGTAGCTCTTACATGATCAGAGGGAAGTTGGAGGAAATGGTAAATGAAGAGTGGAAGGATCAGGAGGAGGAAGAGCACAGAGGGGGAGGAAGGAGATCCTTAACCTCTTATTATTAGTTTGATTTTCAAATGGACAGGAGGTAAACATGAAAGCTTTGATTCTTTGTATAATAAGATTAGTGTTATTAAAGGGAGAAGGGCAGATAGAAAGGAGCGAGGGAAGAATAAAGAAGTGACCTTTGAAGAACAAGGTAAGGAGAGAGGGAGGAACCCTGCTGAGGAGTGGTGAAAAGAGAGAAAAGGGAAGTGTGTGTGTGTGTGTGTGTGAGAGAGAGAGAGAAAGAGAGAGACGGGGGGAGGGAGGGAGGGCGGGGATGGAGTGACCCGGCGAAAACAGATTAGTCGGCCATGAAGAGGATTACCAGCAATGATAGTCCCTCAGAGAGCAGTCAGTCTCAGCCAATGCAAACACACACACACACACACAC
>NW_005187441.1:87368-102290 GCF_000239375.1 Pundamilia nyererei | reverse complement strand
ACACACACACACACACACACACACACACACACACACACACACAATGAACACATCAAAGTGATCAGCATCAGTTCAACCTGTCTGGTTAATGCAAACACACACATATCTGTCAGAATACACAAAGCACATCCACTGCACACACAGTGTGAAATCATGATGCATGCTGGAACCTCGCTTTCATTCCACTGCTCAAATCCAGCAGCTGAATTCTTTTTTACGACAGGGTTTTTACATAAAAACCAACTGTTTGCTGCTTTAAACGACTCAACGGGTGGGCTCAGCTCAAGTCTCCTGGGAGCTACCGGTCAGGTTGTTCTCTCCTATATGCAGATCAAAATTCGTTTTTGCTAAACTTTCAGAACTTGCAATCATAATCCAAGGTAAGAGCTTTAAAGTGGGGATGTAAAAGTAAGAGAAGCAAAGTAAGTACCTACAGTAGATGGTGGTTGGCACACCCTAGTTTGGCCCTTTTCAACACAGAACTACAGTCAATGCAAAGGTCAAATTTGGATTATCTACTTTTCAAATAATAACCAAACGTAAAGTAAGACACGTTAACTGAGACTACACACCATTAATCGTAGAATATGGATGTCAGTACTGTCAGTGCATTCACCTCTTTCATTTCCCTGGGACAACGTGACGTCACAGGTGTGAGTGCAAGAACTGCAGTGTAGTACTTCCTCCAGAGGAGGTGGATGCATCAGCAATTCTGAGATTCATATCCTCCTATGAGATCTGATTTCCCCCCTACTGTAAATCATGAATGAATGAAAGAAATTAACTAGTTCTGCATGACATTCAAGATTTACTTTTTGTTTGTTTGTTAACAAAACTGCTGAAGTTAAATGAGTCCAGCTCACTGTTGGTATAACACATATGCAATAATATCACAAGCACAGCGCTGCTTTCATACACACCCTGCCCCTACTTTCTCTGTCATCAGCAGAGAAAACAGCTGACTGCCAACAGATACCTCTCTCTCTCTCTCTGTGTGTGTGTGTGTGTGTGTGTGTGGTTAGTGTCAGTGGCAAAGAGCAGCTAATCCCACACAACCCCACTGTGGCCGAGTTTACCTGACACATCTGATTCTGTCAGCTGAAATCACAGTTGTTCTAACTTTATGTTAACTTACCAGTTTATGAGGTTGTGGAGTACGGTGTGTGTAAAAACATATTAATTTATTCACTTGACAAATGTTTGGCTAACAATCACGGAGATCGGATTTAATTAATTAAATTTTTTAACTTAAACATTTAAACAACCAGTCTTGGGTGCATTTGGGGAAACATGATTTAACATTTTATTAAGAAAAAACAAGATTAATTATGAAATCTACTTTTTTTTTATGTCTATTACAACACAAATTCACATCTGATGAAATTAAAGCCCACTTCTTTATCTACCTTTAAAAAAACATGCAATACAGTGAAAAAGTAAAAGAAAATAAGTCATAAAGTTCAAATTACAATTTAAAAATGGTGACATTTACAAATTAGCTGTCTGATTTATTAGTCTAAGTTTGTTTGACAAAGTAAGTTTGACATATTCTGATTTTTTTGGTAGGAGGTAAAGGTAGTAGGAATTTGAGAGTATGTAAAAACCGTGTATAATGAAAAAAGTATAGGCAAATATAGAAATTCAGCATACAGATGATAATGATCCTTTTTCCCAAACGCACAATTATAACTTAATTTTATTAACAAAGAAAATAATAATAAAAAGCAACACCAAAAACTCAATGAACTTGTGAAGCTGGGAGCGTATGGTCGGTTAGCAATCTTCAGTTGATTTGCTTTCTGAAAGCAAAAATCCATATAACTTATGAGGTCAGTCTGAGGGTCATCTTTGCCAATTTTAATAATGACTGGAAAGAAATTATGGGATGGGAAAAATGTCTTCAAATTAGATGCTTAGACACGACCTGATCCAAAAAATCCAGCAGTGGCTTGTTTGTGGAAAATTGGGCTCCTCTAAGCTTATTGATAAAGACACTATAAGGAAGTGTGAAGGTCATTATTTTCAAATAAAATTGTCCCCTACCCTCAGTACAAAGTAACACAATACCAGTTCTGTTATCTAAGAAAACAAATTGTAGCATGAAGTAGATCATTTTCATTTGAAATTAAGTTTTTGGAGTATAAAGAAGTTGAAAATCATAATTATGTTTTTTTTCCTCTTCTTTTACTTGTATATGAGGGGATCCACAAAAACCAGAGGGAGCCTGATATAAGTTATTACAAGACCTGAAGAATATTAATAATTCATAACTATTTTTTTTTACCAGTCATTTCTATTAGTGTCCAGTAATGGACTGGTCAACTTTAAATTCAACATCACAAAATTCAGAAAAGGCCAAACCTACACACAAATCAATATCCAAATAAAATGATGAAGGGCAGGAGCCTGAAGCAGTCTTTCTTGCTGACATTTCTCTCTATCCTGCTGAGGGAAAGTTTTGATATTGGACCCCCCTCAGAGGAGGATAGGGGTCCTCTCTCTCCCCCTACACATCCTAAATGAGGGCTTTTTCGTAGCTGTTGGTAGGGGGTGTCCGCTCTGGGAAGAATGAGGACTTCCTGTGGAGGGCCTTTAAGTGTGGGGTTGAGGAGCCGCTACCTCACTCTCTCTCGCTCCCTTGCACTTGTTCTCAATGTCTCTTGCTCATCCTAAATGGGTTCAAGCTTCAAGCCAGGGCCAGCTGCTTTCAAAGACCCCAAAGAGCAGTTATCCCGCACCTGCCCTTTCCTCCCTTCTCTTGATAACCTTTTCTTCTCATTTTGTTCCTCCCCTATTCCTTTTCACTCCTGTCCTTCACTTAAGCGTTCTCTCCTCTTCCTCCCATTTATGTCTCTCTGTCTATCCTATTTGCTTCTCTTGGTGTTTCCACCTGGAGTTACACTATCTGCTTTCTGTCTGCTTTGCATGATTCTAGTTTGAGCATGCTAGAAGAGTGATTTTGAGTGAGATTTTTCCTAGCCCAGTGTTTCTACGTTGGGCTTAAATCACCCCTTAAATGAAATCTGAGCTGTTGTCATATATTAACAAGCCACATGTTTCGCAACAATCTGTAAGTACGTGCTCACATTTAAGAATCTGTTCCCAGGAATCGAATCCAAGACAACAGTTACGCTCTGAAAAACACTGATGTCATATTTAAGGCACTAGAGCTTTTGCACACCACGTAAGCTGTTCCTTTCTCTGATTCTGCATTGTGGTCACTTTCGGTGGTAATAAAACCATTTTGTTAGAGCTGAAAATCTGTGAAGGTCTACTTTTCTTCCTCATCACAAAATCAGCACTGAGAATTTAATGTATAAGTATAAGACACCAGCATTAATCTTCCCATGATCGTAAGATTCTTGACTAAAACTAAAAGACACCACATGGCTCTTGGCGAATGCACATAAATTTCCCCAATTCACTTCTTTCCATTGCCAGCTAACAAACCCGGCCATCAACAGTAGTCATAGTAGCTCTTTGCAGGGACCCTCTGCTACAACTTGGTGCAATTATTATATTTTTTTCGCCAATGATGTTGAGGCTTTTTGTAGTTTTTGTGAAAGCAGTGCATATATGAGAACAGTTGTTGCATAATTATACAGATTCCCTGCTTTCAAAGCAAGAAAATATACATTTACCTTCAGCAACTTATTAGCAAAAAAACTTCAACCATGCAAACACACACACACTGTCAGGCCTCAAAGGACCCTCCCTCCTTTAGAAGACGCAACATACCTTCCCTCATTTTACCAGCATCCATGCATCCATGACAATAAAGCAGCAGGTAGGCAAGCTGAGAACTTTTCCTCCCAAATATCCATTTTGTCCTTGCAGTAACCAACGAGTCCATCAAGAGGCAAGAGACGCTTTGATTTGTACACTTTTTAAAAGCAATGTTTTCTGGATAGATAGAAGGTGAGCACAAAAGAATGGATGCAAGGTGCTGTCTCCATTATTCCTCATAAGTTCTTGTTTTTCCTAGTTAGATACATTTCCCACTACTTTTCCAATAGTCTGTGTATTGGCTAGCAGTGACAGATTGTCCCTTAGCACATCTTCGTTAGGTAGCTCCCACAGAGGTTTATATATCCATTAATGGCACAAACTTGGTTACGTGTTGGAGAACTGAACTCTGTCCCTGTTTTCAGTACCCATGACTTTTTCTTCTACTTCACTCCTTTTCCCAGTGCTTTCCTCCTGGGTTTTTCTGAGCTCTTCCTAAAACCTCTTCTGGTGCTGCCTTGAATAAACTCCTCGGGCCTTCCCCGCTTGGTGTTCCTCTCAACTCTGATTCTTTCCAGTGCCACCACCGATGGCCGGCGTGGCTCTCCGCTCCCCTCCAACCAATACCGGGTTTTATTTAATTTGTCCATATAATAGACGTGAATGAACCCTGGGGTTTAGGGCTACACAGGCAGAGAAAGCGACAGAGGAGGGAGGGGCAGGGCGCTCAGCAATGTGTGTTAAAAGAGAAACAATAAGTGCCATTATTTTTGATTGGCTTCCCCTATTTGAAAATTACTTCCAAAGTGTGATGTCCTATTGTGGGACCAGAATAACGCTGAACAATGTGGCAGGGGGCGGGAGCGAGAGGATAGTCTTATATACCCAGACTAATATTCAAGGGGGCTTTGGCTGATGCCGGCTGGCCCGCACTGGCTAACCCTGCAGTGCAGCACTGGGCCTGGGGTTAGGCTCATAATGGGATGCATTGGGAGGCCTTTAGTTCCCATTGTGGCAGCTATGTCAACAGAGAGGCCACTGGGAGCTGCCTGGCATGTGGAACGGAAAAAAGGCCCTTTATCCCCGTCTTTCTATGCTTCGTGTGTGTGAGAGAGGGAGACGTTATCACAGCAGTTCAGTGCACCAGCACAATCCATGTCCTTTTTTTTACCCCATTAAAAGTCTGTTATAGACTGTAAAACGTGAACAAAATGTACCTATATCAAATATCTGTGCATGAGTCATTGCACTTACTATGCTACTGACTGTTTGGATGAAATTAACATATTTACTTATTGGTCTGTGATTTACAGTCCCCATTTTTAGGCAGCTAAAATGTTATGTCGTCAGGCCTAGAAGCAGTGTTGGTCAAGTTACTTGAAAAAAGTAATCAGTAACTAATTACTGATTACTTCCCCAAAAAAGTAATCCTGTTACTTTACTGATTACTTATTTTCAAAAGTAATTACTTAGTTACTTAGTTACTTTTTAAAAACACGATTTACAACCTGAATAGGTGATAAAGCGATAGATCTTTCAGCCCAATTCTACTTTTTCTGCATAATCCATCATATAAAATGTAATCAAATGGAAAAGTCTCCTTTTTTAAAACTTGTTTTATTAGTTTTAATCTTGTAACTTTATGCATCAAGCAAAAATTTAATTATATGCAACATTCACTGACTGGAAGAAATTAGTTTAACATTTAAACCTATTTTCTGCACATTCCAGCACATAAAATAAAATATTTTTTGTGTTTACACTCACTCTTTCTAATAGATGCAAGTAAAACACAGCAGAAAATAAATAAAATCAAAGACTAGCGGTCCTGTTGCTCTATTTTCACCTGTAAAGCAGGAGTGGCGTAGGCGGAGGTGTGCTCTGGTGCAGGTGTGCCGCAGCGGTCAGTGGAAGAATCCGCGAGTTTCTCTGTGAGTTTCCCATTAAGTCGTTGCGCACTCGGTGCTTGTTTGGAAGTTTAGGGGTTTTTTTTCGCTGTAAAAAGAAGTTTTCTTCCCACGAACAACGGACACTAATGTTTTTGTCACTTTTTATGGAATCAAACTCAAAGTAAGGTCAGTACTTCCACGCTTTAAACGCTGCACGCTCATACTCTCTCCCGCACTCGATATATTATCCATTGTTGATCTGCACACAGCTGTTGTCACGAATGGTGCAGTCGCTTACGTCACTGTCATGAGACATTCTCGCAAAAAAAAAAAAAATCACGGTTTTAGTAACGCCGCGTTCCTACAGGAAAGTAACAGTAATCTAATTACCTTTTTGCAATAGTAATCCCTTACTTTACTCGTTACTTGAAAAAAGTAATCAGATTACAGTAACGTGTTACTGCCCATCTCTGCCTAGAAGCAACCTAAAGGAAAATGTCACAGATAGTTGAACTCATCTGAGATTTTTAGTAGATGTTGTCACGGTGGGGTGCGCCGGTGTGAAGATGAGGTAGACCCAAAAGCAGACACGGTGGAGACAGAACTAAGTTTCCAAAAATAAAGTGAGCCTTTATTGTGGCTGCTGGCATGAGAAAAATACCAGAGACACACTGAATCTGGGAAAACTAAGGAGACTAAGAACACTGTGTAAACTAAAAGACTATGACACTCTGTGAAAGAACTATGAAAAACTATACATGCAGAGTTACTAGGAATGCTATGAAACACAGTGAAACAATGAGGGAAAACTATGAAATCTGTGGTGAGGATAACAGACGATCTGACAAAGACTGAACTGAAACACACAGACTAAATACCCACAGGGAAGATTAGGGGAAGTGGAAACAACATGAGGGAGAACAGCTGACACACATAAACCTAATGACAGGACCGGGGACGTGAAACTGAACACAATGAACAAAGAACTCTTTCAAAATAAAACAGGAAACATGGAGAAGTAGACATGACAAACTTGACAATGAGAGCCATACAGACCAGAAATATGACAGATAAGACACATACAACAATGAGGGGAACTTGGACACAGGGGTGATAACACAAGGGGAACCTGATAAACCATGAACTAAAACTGTAAACTAGGCATGACGAACTTAACTAGAAAACTGAAAAGAAACTGGAATACAGATGAAAAAACAAAATAACATGGAACTCAGAAACACTGGGTGGCCTGACCCAGGACCATGACAGATGTACCCATGGTGCCAATTTGAAAATCCCATGCTGCCTTGTTCTCAAGTTATCATGTTTACAAAGTTACAAAAATCAAGAAGTCCCCCTTCTTTCTGAAAATTGTTTATTTTTTTTAAAATAACTCGACCATTTAATTTTTACTGTTAGATATGCATTATTTTTGTACAGTCCTGTATTTTGCTACCGAAAATGTGCACGCTATTCAAAATCACAGTGAGTTATAGATTTACCAAGCTAGCTAGTCTATGCTAGCATTGCTGGATAACTCTCTAGCTTCTATCTGTTATTACATTCATAAAATATACCAGAAATAATATGCCAACGTACAAAATGCCAGAAAAAATAAAGTCTTGGCACAAAAAAAAAATGAGTCAGTTTAGCTGAACACAAATGGGACACAACATGATTAAGTTACAAAAAAAGATAAATAGTTTTACTAGATTGGTAAATGGTTAAACATCTGATAAAAATTTCACAAAATTTATAGAAACTTGCAATTTACAGATACTGTACACTATATAGTCAAAAGTATTCGCTCATCTACCTTCACACTCATATAATCCATTCTGAATCCACAGGTTTTAATATCTCGCCAGCCTACAGTTTACAGCTATAACACCTTCAACTATTGTGGAAAAGTTTTCCACAAGGTTTAGGAGTGTGTTTACGGGAATTTTTGAACATTCTTCCAGAAGTGCATTTGTGGGGTCAGACACTAATGAACGAGAAGGCCTGGCTCACAGTCTCCGCTCTAATTCATCCCAAAGGTATTCTGTCGGGTTGAGGTGAGGACTCTGTGCAGACCAGTCAACTTCTCCCACACCAAACTTGTGTCTTGTGTGAAACTTGTGTGAAAAGCATACAAGAGTGAAAACAGATATAAGATCCCTTGAAAAATTATATAAATGAAACTTGTATGTTTTGGATACTTACTAAAACAATATATGAAAGTAATGAGAAGGTGGCCACATTCATGAGTAAATCATATAAGCCTTATATGATTCACTATATGAAGTAGGCCACATCTTATGCAAGTCTTTTATACGTTTTTACTATTTCTTTTCCATATGGGAAGGGCCTGGGCCCAAGTACCGAAAAACAACCCACACCTTAATCTTCCCTCCACCAAACTTTACTTTAAGTACCGTTAAGTACCGTTCTCCTGGCAACCACCAAACCCAACCTTGTCCACCCGATTGCCAGAGGGAGAAGTGTGTTTCATCACTCCAGAGAACACATCTCCACTGCTTTAGAGTCCAGTGGCTGCATGCTTTACACCACTGCATCCAGGTTAGATGCAGCTAATCTGACAGCTACATGGCGTTTGGAGATTTGCAGTGATTGACTCTTCAGAAAGTTGTCGACCTCTGTATCTCTGTTTCCACTTTGTTATGATACCACTAACAGTTGACTGTGAAATATCTAGTTGCTAGAAAATTTTATGACTGGACTTGTTGCACACGTGGCATTCTTTCACAGTACTATGCTGGAATTCACTGAGCTCCTGAGAGCGAGCCATTCTTTCACAAATGTTTGTAGAAGCAGTCTGCATGCCTAGGTACTTGATTTCTTTTTTATACCTGTGGCCATGGAAGTGATTGGAACACCTGAACTCAATTATCAAGAAGGGTGAGTTAATACTTTTGACAGTATAGCATGCCTGCTGTAAAGACAGAAAAGTCGCCAGCCTCATTAAAGGGACATATTTGACTGCCGGGCCAGCTGGAAGGTGTGGCTGTGCAGAGCACGGTTTTCTCTCTCATACCTGAGAGGTTTCTTGGAAAAGGATTTGCTGCCAAATATTACATTTTATAACAGCAGTTTATGCTTCACAAACTCTTAAAATTCACTTTTTCTGACATAGTTTTGAGAAATATTTGTAGACCATTTAGTTAAAATAACAAATATTGTCCAGTTTCTATTGGTTGCGTCATTGCTCGGCTGTTTTTGCGCACAGCTGGGTTTCTCTGTCTTTGGCCGTATGCAGGATGACAAATCTGTTTAAAAAAAAAAAAAAAAATGACAGTTCAAATTAGGCAAAATTTCCAAAATCAAAATCAAACACCAGAAGTTCCTTCAATAACTATGAGTGAACAGCTATCAGAGCAGTTAGTGAAATTTCTATGTTACAAAGAGAGTAATATCTCACAGTTTTCCTGACAAACAATAAAAAACAGAAATGTGAACAAGCTAAGCAGCCAGTCTACATGCACACACACACACACACACACACACACACACACACACACACACACACACACACACACGCGCGCGCGCGCAGATGCACACAAAAGGTAGCTGCTGGCTTGTCACTATCAATGAATTCATTCATCCAACTCCACCTGGGAATGAGACGGACACGTGTGTTTACTCTAGATTCTATTCCTCCTGGGCAAACACACACACAACAGTATTATTCTTGTCTCCTGGCTGAGAAGAGGCAACCTTGAGGAAGCCGGTGAAGCTGAATAAATAGTGGCATCCAAACACACGTGTACACATGTATGCAAATACACCCATACACACACCTAAACAAACAGCAATGGCAGAATCACACACTAAGCAGCTCTCATTACCAGCAGGCACAATAAGCTGATGTCCAGAAACACAGAAGGACTACACTGCAGCCCAGCGAGACTGGAAGGACAAACCAGCAAGCCAGACACACACACGCTATGCTAATGTCTCCAACTGCATGTCCAGTAAAGCTTTTTTGATTTTGCAAAAAAAAAAAAAACACAGATAAAATTCCTATGTGTAAATGTTTAAACATCATACAGGCTCACATAAATCTCTAATTTTAACCAGAGCAGAAAAGATGAGATTGGTTAAAAATGGGAGGCTGATGGACAGCTCTGGATTCTGTTTGTTTGTCACAACCCGAGCAGCATCAGCAGTTTCCTATTGGTTCCTTTTGTTCGACTGACGTAGATAAAGCACGAGAGAGCGTGTGTAAGTGGTCAGCACAGAAGGCAGTAGAAAGAAAAACACTGGCAGAGTGACATGATGTGTCAGGGGAAAAAAAGCCAAATTTATAAATAACTCTTTATTTTGCATTTATATACAGTTTAACCAGTCTTTTTATACACAACTTTCCAGTTTATGTGGTAGAGCTTCATGCTTTTTCTTTCTGAATTGAAGTTAAATGGAGCTGTCTTTCCATGTGTTCATGCTAGGCTTTAACTCAGCACATCCCAGCTGATCTCTAAAAACATCCAAATCTGGGATTTTGTCGTGGTGTCTTAAAAGTTAAGTCAATGTCCGATGGTGTCCCCGTCTCATATGTTATGTTCAGATAAAATTAATCTGTAATAGTAGTACTGCAGATTTTGGTGTCGGTGTGATACCATGTAAATACAGGGCCAGTATTTACTTTATAAAGGCAGCTTATGTAGGGGAGAGCAATGTGTCATGATTTATGAGATGATCACCATTAATTTGCAAATCCTGAACACATTTTAATGACCACTAAATCAATAAACTTTTTTTCTGTGGGCTACTTATTGAACGTGCCAGAAAGAAACAGTGTATTGATCCTATGGTACTAGCATCGAACCGATACCAATATCAGAGTTGGTATGGATATTATTGATATTTGGATCGTTCCGCCCGCCTCTATGTAACAGTAAAGATGGTAGCCTTGGAAATATTTAAAAAAGAAACTGAACAGGTTTAGTTCCTATGTAACTAATACAGTATATGTGCCAAACAGATGTATGTTTATAGTTTCCTTCTCTGACACAGCTTCCTCACAGCGATCAGTAAAGGCCCTCATATCTTATGTACACCTGTACACACTTTACCATGTGCACACATACATGCACGCGCACAGCTAATGACGAGCCCCCCGGCTGACCCGCTGACCCTCATCACAGTAACAAAGAGGCAGATAGCAGCAGCAGGACAATAGGATGAAGAGGTTGCTTAGGGTGACGAGATAAAAGCAGTGACACTAAGGTGATGGAGAGATCAAGAGCGTGACAGGAGGACAACACCAGGAGTAAGGGTTAGAGGAAGTGAATGCACAGAACTCATCTTGGATCTACCCGGCTGGAAAGTGAGATAATTATTTTAGAAATTAAATGAAAATATCTCTGAAGAGAAAAATCACTGTAAAAATCCCTCCACATCCTGTCCTCCATGTGTGCATCAGGCAGGTATTTAGGTGGGTGTATGCTGGGTGAAGACTCCAGAGCATCAGTGCTCAGTCAGTCAAACTGGACAGATGATCAGGATAAGAGTAAGAAACAGGCACGTCCATCATTCTGGCTTTCTCCAGCATGAAGACCACACCTTATCATCTCATCACTGTGCTGTCAGCAGCATACTCCCGAACTACACACACACAACCTGTCAATTTGCACTGATAACACGTCCATTATTCTTGGTTCAGTTTGACTGACAACATAAGCGTATTTTTAGGGACACAAAATCACACATTCCTAGCACTGCTTTAGCACCCCTACATGTGTGTTTATTACACATCTGAATTTCACTGTGCACGAACCCCCTCAGCATCGTAGTAGCTGCACCATAAATGTAAAAATCCTTGGCGGCTTCTTTCTTGAGACATAGCATTTACCAGACTTTCAGAAAACTTAACCTCATGGTCTAGGTCAGAGGTCACGGTCAGTGACATCTGAACTTGTCTGAGATTTTTAACAGATGCCCCTATTGTATTAATTTAGAAATCCTATGACGCCTTGTTCTTGAGTAATCATGTAATCAAGTTTAAGGCTGAGGACTAAAAATTCTGTTGGGTGTTTGGAAAAGAATCATCTGATCTGAAAAATAGCGGACAAAGAAGTTTGCAGTAAATTTTAAATACATAGTTGAGTATAAAGGTTCTTAAAATGTTAATAAGTACTCAGTGTGTCCCCTTCTGCAAGCGCGGCACATGTCCACACGATAGTCAAACTCGTCCCATACTCCAGGTTTGCGAATTTGAGATGAACGAACCTGACCTGATGAACCTGACCTGTATCTCCTCCCCATGTCACTCTCATACCATCTCTCCCAGGGTCTTCAGTCTCTGCTGAGGCTGGAAATCACAGAAGATCAATCCTTAATTGTTTCTCACGAAGCTATAGCTTGCATCCTAGTCCCCCATTCCCGCCCACAAGTCACTACTCCATCATTTACTGTTAAATTAATAGATTTATTATAGTAATATTTTTCAAATAAAATGCAATTATAGAAATAAATTATATACGTTTATTTTCATTGAATTTACATTTTTACATTAAATTTTCATCATATTTAATGGTGTAATAATTGTTTGCGAATTGAAAAAAATAAAGCAGGGTCATTTTGTAACTTAATGGTGGTGAGTTATTGTCTGTCCGTTTTCACATTTTATGCAACAGAATATTCCTGGGACTATAAATAAGTCAACTGAGAAGGAGTTTAATGCCTTCTGTATCATTTGTATTGTCCTGTACTTCTTTTTTTTTTTTAAGTACGTGAGGAAGTTTTAGGTATTGTCGGACAGTCTCTTTCACACAGTAATCCAAACCTTATACTTTCCCCTGAAAGATGTACTCATTTAACAAGAGCCCACAGTCTCACCTTGGAAAATGACTCGCTGAGTTTTAAATAGTTTAGCACTGTTGTTTGGTTATCATATATCAGGCAGGAGGAGCTAAAACTGCATGCTCCCGATCTGTAGTCAGCTTCATCGATTTCCTCTTTACCCCAAATTGGCTGAGGCAGATGATCGTCCACCTTGAGCCTGGTTCTGCTGGAGGTTTCTTTTTGTTACGAGATTTTGTTCCTTTCTGTTATCACTACATACTTGATCAAAGGGAATCGTTTGTTTTCGATCCATAACACTGCAAAGTACCTTGAGATTATTGTTGTTGTGAATTGGCATGCCATGAATTAAATGTATTCAATGGATCTCTGGGTATTAGCCACTGCACTGACCTCATCCAAACTACATGCACATTGTTAAACTGAAGGGTTCAATTGGATTGTTCACTGAGGGAAACCAATATTTCTACTGAGCCTGTATTAAACATTATAGATTTCCTCCTGTGGAGAATCTATAACTCAAGTGTTTATCTCACTGAAAGCTCACACACACACACACACACACACACACACACACACACACACACACACACACACACACACACACACACACACACACACACACACCGTCAGCCCTGGAAAGACTGAAGGATGAAAAACTTTTTATAGAATAGCAATCTGATCAAAAAATAAAAGGTGGGCGAAAATTGTTTAACCTCCTAAGACCTGAACTCTTTCATGGCATGCATTTTTAATTTCTCTTTGATATTTGGGCATATTGGGACCTGATGAATGTAAAAACAAAGAATCACCAGATTTTTTTTTTTTGCAGTATAATGTCCTCGCAAGTGGATATCAGGTCCTTGTAGAGCAAAATTTAGTATTTTGGTCAAGACAACCTAAAATGTGATGTCCACATATGTGGACGCCAGGTCCTAGGAGGTTAAATGCAATTTTATCTTGAATCTCATCATTTTGATTTTAACAGTAAAGTTAAAATGAAAATGTTTAAAATGGACCCTTTGCAGTATGTTTTAAGTTTCAGTTTGATCTGATGAACTAACAGTATGATGCTCGTTGCACATCATACTGAATTGGAAGAATGGGCTGCAAAAACGGCTTGATTAGAGCCATCAGAATCACCTGATCTGTGTCTGGATTCTTCATATAAAAGGATGCAGAGAAACAGAATTGTCTGTCGAGGTTCAAATTTCAATGCTTATACAATTCTTACCTTTGGGAAGTACTTCAGCACCATGAAGGAGCCCTTCTCTCTTTAGAGATGTTTGAGTTGTTTTTGCTTTTAGCTTCAGCGTTGACCGCCACAAAATGTTTGTCCTAGAAAAAGGGGATAGATGCGAGAAGATGGTTATTCATGCACAAACTGCAAAGCCACTTACTGGAGTACCTTAAGTATTTGGGCTTAAACACAGCCTCTTTTCAGATGAAAAGAGGAAATAGAAAGGACCAAAGCCTGGAGTCAATGAATCAGTGAAGGAAAAAATGAGGTGGGATGAAAGCAGCCACACGATGCCTCTCAAACACTCTGGATGAAATTTTTCAAACTGGCATGATTTTGTTTTTGCAAAGTTTGATCAGCTACCACATTTACCACATTTTGACATCAGATAAAAATATGACACTGTTGAAGAGGCAGCACTGTCAATTTTTTCACCTGCTGTCATCTCTCAGCCTTGAGCAAAGTTATTTGCTTTAGTTGGGAATTGTCAGATCAGGGACAAGAATGACAAGGAGTGAATAAACAGTGATTCCTGCAAAGACAAAGTATTAAATCGTTCACACAAAGCTTCAGGTCAAAAATGTCTCTTCCGCAGAGGTGAGTTTGTGCTTGTGTTGTTCTGATGGTCAGGTACAGATGCAACTTTAAGATCTCTGCATTTTACTTACATAACACATTTGTAAATGTTGCAGATATGAACAATAGATTCTAATATGTACTCTATAGACTGCTACACAACAGGTTTGACCTTAGTTTGAATTATTTTACAGACATTTTTCAAGAAACTCAAACACCGTCTCTAAATAATTAACAGACATTCAGCTGAAAATATCACAAATATTAACATTTTGTAGTTAATATTACATCGCGTCATGTCAGAGTGCTTCATGGCTTAACTCGTTGGCCCTTGTTATGTCCCCATGTTGGTCCCAAGAGTAAACAAAGTAACATGAAGAGAGTTTTTTTGAGTCAGCTTGAAATGGTTTAATGATGAGATGTTAAAAAGGATGCATAAATTTACTTCAGGGAGAGCCAAGGCCAACTTAACTAACAAAACAAAAGAGCATTAACTTTAAACATGTCTGTGAAGGTTCTCAGTCATCCAGGTCATCGTAGTCAAAGGAGCTTGCAAAGAAAAGCGTCTGGACTTCTTTAAGTTACTTGAAGACGTTTCACCTCTCATCCGAGAAGCTTCTTCAGTTCTAAGGTCAAATGGTGGAGAGTCCCAGATATAACCTAGTGGGAGTATCCCCCCCACAGAGG
>NW_005187441.1:79537-86495 GCF_000239375.1 Pundamilia nyererei | reverse complement strand
GTAAATGTCAACCTCCAAGTTCTTCCTCATAGGGAGTCCTCCACTTGTTTAGCTTTTCTCTGTATTATTGGTGGTTCTTTACCTTACAATATAAAGCACTTTTAGATTGTGTTTCCTTAAATCAGAGAAAGTCTGTTTCTAATGAAATGAACCTTTTCATGTTTCTGCTGGATGGCAGTTTAACAGACATGTCCACCGTCTCAATCACCTCATCACCACAATGCCTCTCTCTCTGCCTCTCTTAGTTTTCTCTCTCTCATACTGGCACCCTCTCCTCTTATATCATGAATTTTCTCTGCCACTCTTCTCTACTACTAATACACTCTAACACAAACACGTCCTCAACAAAAGGTTCATTCATAACCTTGCCATTTTCTACTTCTCCCCCTCTACTGTCTTACTCCCTCGTCTCTACCTCCATCCTCTCAAGGTCTCGGAGAATAATGGCAGATAGCAGATTAGCATTCGCCTCTTTGCGATGTGGTTTGACTCACAAACACACATGTGGGTACATGCAGACTACTACAAGGCTGCTTGCCAACACAGAGATAATAAATGTGAAACAATTATCACTGTGGAGCTGTTAAACTAATCTGTGACCACACGGACACACACGGGTAGTTATTAATCTGTATATAAGCCTATGAAAGACTGTCACATCACATTCTGTGAAGTTTAGTTTTCTGAATGTGTGACCCCGAGTAAAATGTAATGCAGTCTGGCACCATGTCAAAGATTAAAATAAGCACTATTGTCCATTTCACTGACCCATCACGGTTGTATGGAGTGACACATCAGTGTCCAATGTAGTGGTTTATGTGCAAGTACACCATCAACACTGACACAAATACAAGAAAACAGCCTTTGAATAGCTGCCCACTGCAGTGACCACTATGTGTGGAAGGGTTAAAAGGAGTTTAGATGGCTTTTACATCTGACTAGGATGCCTCCCTCCTGTATGCCTTCTAGATGTTTAAGAGGGCAGTCCCAGGACATGCTGGAGAGATTGCGCTCGGCTTGCTTAGGAGCACTCTGGTGTCCTACGTGAAGAGGTACAGGAGTGGGCTGGAGAGAGGGGTTTCTGGGCGTGTCAGCTTTGACTGCAGCCCCGTGAAGCAGATAGGAAATGGCTACGTGGTCATCAGATGTCTCAGTGTAGAGTTTCAGTGCCTCACAATGACCAAAATGTCATTCAGAATATTTCCCCACCCCGAAAAGAATAAACAGAGTTATTTTCAAATCTGTTTTGTCGTTGCTTATTTGACCTGTCTCCTCTTCTCCTCTCTCTCCAAAATTCCTTTTAATATCTCACAGATGGTTTCACTCATTAAATAGAAAAGTAAATCAATAGCATGTCGATTAGTTTCTGACAACCCTCTCGTGCGTGTGTTTATACATCTTTGTGACGACAGATAATTGGCATGCCACTGTATTTGTGGGGTCCAACAGTCACTTAGGGGTTTAAAATGCTCATCCCCAGGAGTTTGAAGGCAGTTTTGAGGCTCAAAATGTGGTTTTAGTGTCAGTGTTACAGTTAGGTTATGGTTAGGTATGGGCTAAGGGTTAGGATAAGGCATTCATTTTTGATGGTTAAAGTTAGTGTAAGCAGCTGGGGAAAGCATTATGTCAATTAGATGTCCTCGCTAAGATATGAGTGTGTGTATGTGTGTGTGTGTGAGCAAGAGAAAAAACTGACGGTATTATTCAGCCAACAACCTCTTTTACACACACACACACACACACACACACACACACACACACACACACACACACACACACACACACACTGTGAAAGCGACAAAGACGCTGGGGGAAACGATTGATGGTTATCAGCCCCTGTAGGAAATTAAAGGGATGGTCCAGTGTTAATATTTAGATATGCAGATTGGTGACAGAGGCCTCTCTCGCTGTCTGTCAAGCATGTGCACACCACCAACCCACCCTCCCATTCATACAGACGCACACACAAACACATGCACAGCTACCTATAGGTACAGGTAAACTGAGTGGTGTGTATCAGTGTGGAACTGCAAATGGGATGAGCAGCTTGATTAATCTGTGTGACATGAATACCAAATCAGAGGCTAAAAAGTGTGCGTCCATGTCTGAGTGAGTGCAAATTGATGGGATGATGATGGATGTGTGTATGCATGATGCAAATATAATAATAACAACATCAAACTTTGTTTATATAGAACTTTCCCCAACAATAATGTGCTTCACAGAAAGACTTTTTTTTAAATCCAAGAAATAGTTAAAAACGCAGCAAATACAGACTATGAAATATTCATGAAAGCTTCATGATAAGCATTTTAAGAAGAGATATGAAAAGATAATAAGGAAGTTACCATTCTGGTCTGAATGGGGGCTCTAATACCAAAAGTCTGCTGGCGTTTGTTTGCTAGCCAAGACCTCAGAATAACCAGCAGCACCCCACTCACCAATCCAAGTAAGCACCCAGGCCCATTAGGGATTAATAAGTCATAGAAATTCTTAAGAACTAGGCCATTATATGCTTAAAATTAATTGGTCGTGCCTTTTTAAATCTTAAAAAGGCGCGACTGGACACTTTTTAATGTAAGCATCAAATCAGAGCGTGGTGTTAAAATAACTCTGAGATTTTTAGCAGTTTGACAGCTTTGATCAATGAACCAAGTGTACTGTAGGCCAGGGTACTGGAATTTTACGAATTACTAATACTGTAGTTTTATCATGACTCTTTTTTGTAAAGTTATGTGACAGCTAGCATTTAGGCAGGTGAACACAGTATCAAGGCTTCTGGAGTTGTTTGAGGGGGAGGGACATAACTGTGTGCCATCTGCATAGCTGTGGTGAGTGATTTTATCTCTATTAATGATCTGGTTGAAGGGAAGAAATATACTGAAAATAAAAGTAGACTAAGGACAGAGCCTTAAACTACTAAAACTGTATCAATTCTTTCATCTTCCAGGAAATGCCTGCATACTCTCACCCAATGAGGCTGGGCATTGTTGAGCACCAGGAGGGATCCAGGACCCACTGCACCAGCGTAGGGTCTGACAGTTGCTCCAAGGATTTAATCCTGACACCTAATGGCAGTCAGGGTGCTGTTGCCTAGCTTGTAGAGGTCTGTGCATTACTCCATGGATATGCCTCCCCAGTCCATCACTGACACATGCTTACCAATGTTACAGGCAGCATAACTTTCTCCACAGCTTCTTCTGATTCTTTCATGTCTAACATGTGCTCAGGGTGAGATTTGAGGAACTGGCGATATAGAGATGGCAAAATTACATTTTGTTTTACAAGTAAGCAGTTTTTGGTGGAAAGGAACTAAAATGGGAATTAATCACACAATGTTTGATCTAGTGTTCCCTGTCAGTCCTAGCAGCTGATTAGTGGCAGTCCAGTAATGATCACTAGGATTAGATCATATTAGATTAGGAGATAAAGATCTTTTACTGATATTAGTACCCACTAGGTCTCCATAGAACTCAGCAACTTCTTTGTCTGAGCATTGATGCTGTTACAGGAACCAGGGAAAATGAAAATGGCACTTCCAGGCAAGAATTTGCAAACATGTTCACAAATAGAAAATGAAAATGACCCCCTTTGGTGCACTGCTTATCTTTACTGTGTGAGTTTCTATATGTTTCCTTAAAAAAAACCCTCTGCATGGCTGCGTACAGTGACTGTAAAGAAACATGAGCGACACATTTAGACAGAGAGACACAAAGTGAGTGAGAGAACATGAGTGAAGTGATTCAGAGGAGTGGCGATAAGGCGAACTGAAAAGAAAGTGAGTTCAGGCCACAATGTTGTTATTACAGATTGATATACTCTTCAGGTCCCCTTTATTCAAACAGCTCACCTCTCAAAATCAGATGCTCAAAGCTCCTTTGATGACTACTTTGAGCTGAATGTGTGTTATTACAGGTATTACATGAAATTGCCCGTGTTAGGTGAAGGGGATTATGGTGCTTTTGGGTCAATACTTCCTCTGAGCTGTTTGGCTGCTGGAGCTGAGGAGCGATTAGGCTTTTGTCTGTCAATCCGACTTCATAGCGGCGATTATCACACAGACACACACCACATACACGTAACCACCACCTATCAGCACACATACTCGTGCAGTGATTACGGCCTTAGGTATATCAGGCCCATTCAGTATGCTGAGAGGTGTCAGATCTAGTGGAACTGGAGCTGTAACACATGCACGCTCAGTTTGTTGGCTGCAGGAAGGGTGACAGGTGAAAGATGAAAGTGGAGTGCTGAGCTGAAATGAAGACTTGACAAGCTAAAACGTTAAGGGAAAAAAAAATCCAGTTTACAGGTTATTACTACAGGTACTTCTTTCATATTTTCTAAGCTTCTCTGAATGTACTTTCCCAAAAAGGTGATAGATTTTAATTCCATAAGAAGTCCTAATTTTTCTTTAGTCACTTTACTGCATGTAGAACTATAATCTCATTACTGCAGAAGTTTCAGTGATGAATTTTACACTTTTGGTTAGAATAAATAATAATTAGTTATATCTATGCTACTCCATTATGGTAAAAGATATTCAATCTGACAGAGCCCCAGTACATAGAAACAGAAACATATACATAAACATACGCTATGTTCTCCATTTTCCTGATTTTCAAATTTCATGTAGAGTAGAAATAAATATATGTTCCTAGTTAAATTTAAAAGAAAAATGCTAGTTTACGAAATGACGTCGCATATGCTGGGGAATTTCAGTGTCAGGCACTGACCAGCAGCTTGCACATCAGCTCAAAAGGACCAAACTACACAGGCAAACAGCCCAGAGATCCCTTTAACTGAACCCTGCAGCTTAAAGAGAGAAATCACAGTGTGCACCATAGAATATTCTCTTCACTTTCGTCACTTCTGCTAATGTTGTTACGTGCAATAAACTATGTTAAAAAAATCAGAAAGTTACCTTGCATATTTATAACAGCAGGTAAAACAACCAGCTTTGCATCTGTCAAATATCTGTATGGGAAATGCTGGGAATTTACTGGTGACAGATTTATTTGGAGGACTGAAACAATGTTCAAAAACGTGTCAGCAGAAGCAGAGATATCCTGACTTTTAGATCCTGCTGTGAGGTGAGCTCCTGAAGAACTGGATCCTTTTGTTAAAGCCTTGCTGCCAGGTAAACGGCCTTTTTCATGAAAAGGTTAAAGTCTCAAGTTCAAGCAGAGATTATTTTCTGCGACTTAACAAAGCACCTCTGAAGCCTTTTATTTACACAGGCTCTGTGTTACTGCCAAGACTGCTATACTGATCCTGATGTGTATTATTTGTATTTATTTATTATTTATCTGACAACAGAATCTGTGATTATATTACTTAAAATGAAGAAATTGGCATTTTGGATTAAATATACCAATTAAAATGTAGCCTGTGATGGAACACAGCAGTTTTCTTTTGGGATCAATAAATGATTTACTATCTGTGGACACAAACGAATTATTATTAATTAACAGTATCAATGAAGTAATTTGGGGTCTATTAACTTTATCTGCTGTGGTTCCATTTTTTTCCACAATAATTTTTCACAAAACCGATCTGGATAAATGCGATAATGAAGTGATGCTGTTTTTTTTTCTTTTAAAGCTTTTCATTTTTGAGTCTATTAACGTACTTTTGTAAGTGTCTCTTGTATTCATACAGCACAAGCTAGAGCAGAGCGATGTTATTAGGGGGCCTAGTCAGCCTCACAGTAGGGGCTGAGCTGACTGGGTATGGTGATTTCCACTTTACTTTTGTGTGGGTTAATGAAAAAAAACTGAAAAACCCTGAGCCTAATGGGATTTGGTGATAAGAAATTACCAGCGCCAGGTCCTTCTCCTTTGTCTCTTGCTGGGAGTTCAGTGGCTCAGCCAATAAGAGAGCTCAGGGCCACGGTTACCGTAGAGACGAGAGAACACAGGCCACGGCGTCGCCATGGTAAACAGGGGAGCTGTTTGTCAAAGTTCTTTTGATACACACACTCAGAGACACACAGAGTACTGTACGTACACGAGTGAAGCCTGTATCCAACGCTCCTTTTTTCCAAACTGCTGCAATTCAGAAGTTTAATTTAGGGACAAATTCAAATGGATACAAATGCAAAAACTGTATATAGTTACAGGCAGGTATTCATCTCAATGCTTTAGGGGCTAAAACTGCATTCCTGTAATAACAATGAACTCTCACTGTTAGATTACAGTAATTTACTAGAATATCGCTTTTTCAGCTTGTTACTGTTATTTTACAGTTTCTTACAGTGAAAAGAAAAGTACTGTACAATGCCATAGAGAATATGAGGCTTCCAGTGTGATACTGTCAGCTGTTTGACTGCCTTTCCTACTGCAATCTCCATGAGCAGTATCACTGCTTAACATAACTACACTTTGGATTCGGATTCTTCTCTTTTGGGAACTATCAGCAGCATTGTGACAATTGCCCTAATCACGCCAAGGTTACTGATATGCTGCTGTATTTGACATTTTAACACATGCTAGCCAGACTTTCAAAAATCTGAGCTGTGCAAATCCTGGAAACCACATCAAACATGTAAAAGATTCAAAGTATAAAGAAAAACTGGTGGCGTACACTTCTAAACACTTCTAAATTTGAACTTTTACATTTATATTAGTCTTTGCATTTATCAAAAGAAAAATACAGTATTATATCATAAAAATGTACAATATGGTTCCTTAAAGCTGTAAGTGTTTACTATAATGGTTTTTTTTTGTTTAAAATCAAGTTGCAAAACAAATAATCCACATCTACATACTACTACACTACTACTAATAGAGATTTCGGTTAGAGTTGCAGCTTTAGGGTATGAAACATTTTCTACATATTCACTATATTCATGTAAGAACTGGATTTTATATTCAGTTTAGGAAAACTAACTGTAACTGTTAGGTGTAGCTGTGTGCAGGCAGGAATTGGACCCAAAGTGCAGACTCCGGAGACAGAA
>NW_005187441.1:70755-72795 GCF_000239375.1 Pundamilia nyererei | reverse complement strand
ACCATTAGATAGAACTCAAAGAAACCAAAAAACTAGACAGTATAAATAATATAACTCAAAAGCCCTGGGTCGACGACCCAGGCATCCTAACAGTAACAGACTACTCTATCAAACTATAGTCATATCACTTTGGGGGCATACACAAAAAAAATTAAAACGTGTTCTCCTATATGGGTGTTCTGTTGACAAAACAGGCTATTTTTAGAAATCTTTTACAATTACACAAAATGGGAAAATGAAGCTAGATGTTGATATTTTGGCACCTTTTAATTTAGATTACAATCAAAGGAGGATAAATGATGAACAGTCAGTTGAATCATCCTCAATTCTTTACATACCGTACAGGCAGCATTCATATTTTAAACTCGGAAAACCGACAGAGTGCTGCGTTTTCAATCATTCAGTCTTTTTTCGTCACTGTGAGACATTAGGCTCTGATTTCTGTGGTGTTTTTGGCCTGTGTTTTTCTTTTTAACTCGGGAGGCCGCAGAGCTGAGCTGAATAACACAATGACAACAATAGAAGAGAGCATAAACCGAGCAAATGGGTGAGTGAGCAAGGGAACGAGATAGTAGGAGAGAGAAAAAGAGAGAAAAACGCTCTTTGGCTTGCCTGCTCCTGCAGTGCGTCAGCTCTATGGCGAAGTGGAAAACAAGCAAATTACAGAGCACAGACGCAAAGACAGTGGCCTTGTCATTTCAACCTGCCAGTAAGGATTTCCTAAATTACCAGTAGTGCACTGGGAAGGCTGCCCTATAGCTTGTCTGCCGCTCCAGCAAAGAGAGAGACGGCAATCTTTCTGTGAAGGTTAGAGCACTGCAAGACATGAAGCCAGTGAAGTAGTGAGCACTGTCAGGTGCCCTGAGCTCATCAGTAATCATGCAGTGTGGAAGTAACTAAATAAATACATTTACTCAAGTACTCTAATGCAGTTTTGAACTGCAGTATAACTCCTCTGTTAAATTTTATTCTTGTGAAATGTTATTCTTGTGAATGTATTCCACTATGAGTTTAAAACACTGAACACATCTTATCATAATGGACATTAATTACCTGCTAGCACGATATGCCATTAATTGCTTGCTACCAAACTACTTTGAGAGCAATTAGCTAACAGCTAGTTGCTAGCTAACTAAGTAGCTTTTAATCAGGCATTAAGGTTACATGTTACTTGCCCATATTTCTAGTATTTGTAAATTATCGGCTTCACTGTGGAGTAATTTAGTAATAAATGTGTCATTAGATGGTTGGAAAAATGCAGCAGCTGTTGTTCTTGTTGTAAAATGTATCTGAGCTGAACCAACATGAATAACCGGTAGGTTTTCTCTGCAAATACAAGTAATAGGAAAAGTATAACTTAAAAATGTAAATAAGAGCCAAACAACCAGGAATTTAAGTGTTCCAGATTAACGTTCTAGCACTTATATATAATGTCCTAAATGCATTTTGAGTCAGATATTTGAGCTGTACATGATGGTTTGCTAAATAAATTTTATTAAACATCTTGCAAACAAAACTGAAGTACATTAAGTTTGTATTATTCTAAGGTTGTATGAACATATTAGACAGTTTAATGCAGGCTGTTTAGTACTGTGAAGAAGAAGACAGTGATGCACTGTGTTGGACTGGTAGGGTAGCAGACATCAACTGATATTTGTAGTAATGATGTTGATTTACTCACAGAATTCTACTTTTTATATTAGCTTTGTTCTGTGTGGGGGTTGGAAATCAGGCATATAGCTCATGAAACATCTGTTTATATTTCAGTTGGATAAATCCACAAAGAGCGGTGCAGGGCCGTGCAGAGAGGTTTAAAGGGGCGGGTGCTCAAAGTTAAAAAGGGGCACATTGAACACAGTGACATTTTAGACCTTCTTCAGAATACTGTATATACTATGGGCATCACGGTGCTGATCCAGAATCCTTACATTATTATTTATTACTAGAGCTACAATAATAAAGCAATGAGGAGGGGGAAGTAATAAATATGAAATAATGTATTTATGATGATTCCATTTGTTTCACTATCCACTCTGTGCA
>NW_005187441.1:61623-70192 GCF_000239375.1 Pundamilia nyererei | reverse complement strand
GCGATCATTGGTTAAATGTGATCATGTGACTGATGCAAGCCAGATTTTATTTAGCAAAACTGTGATTAATAGTTAAATATTATTGCTGAGAGGCACAGACAGGACTCCGCACGCACACACACATTAAAAAATAAATAAAAATAATTTTAAAAAAAAGAAGTTGCCTCAACAAAAGGGCACTTTGGGCATCCATCAGGAAAGGGGCGGGTGCTCAAGCCCCTCTAGCCCCCCCTCTGCACGTGCCTGGAGCGGTGAATTTGAAGCAGCAGCACACGTCACCTGATCACAGTCACTACATGAAGAAAAATATGCTGAAGCTCACAACACAGTTTGTCCTGACTTATTTCAGAGTAATTCTTTTTCCCATGCTCGCCGCTACACCCAGTCTTAGGGTTCCCCCACCTACCAAAATCCTGCAAACAACATAATAACATAAACAGTTTTTAGCATGACTACTCACTGACTGTTAGACCAGCTCTGGTGGAAAGATAATAACCAGAATAATCTACTAAAAAATTTTATTAGCTTTCCACTGTTTTGAAAAGATGAAAGGGAAGCTCAAAAACAGATTATGTTCAACTCTAAAAATCTCAAAAGGAAGCTATTGGATTAGTGAATAATGATTCTAATTTCCTGCGTCATTATGCTATGGCCCATTGCTTCTATAGTAAACAACTGAGGAGAGTAAAATGGACAAAAGCTTGAATTTATGTCACAATGAAAAAAAATATTTAAAAGTGAATATTGTTACTGTTGCAGCAGCAGAGAGTGAATGCTAGTAATTTCGCATTGTAGGAAAAATGACAAGACATGAATGGGCCTTGTAAAAAATGTAACACACACACCACAGAGGCAGCCCTACAGTAATGACATTTAAATGGCTCATTTGAAGATAAAAGGCCTGCTGACATCAAATGGATCCTTGTTATCATAATAGCAAACAACTAACAAGAAATGAAGCAGCATAAAAAGACATGCCTCATATTTGTCTCCATGAATACAATAACCAAGCAAACAAATATTGTTAACAAACAGCGATCTAAACTGTCTATTCACATGAACACATTATGCGAGTGTTTGCCAATTTATCCTTCACCAATAGCTGAAGGAAATTAGTGCGCATTACAACCAACTCTCCAAAGGTTTTCAATTAATTTCTGTAAACACGCATGACAAAACATAGTGCTGGCATTATAATGACTGGATTTTTGTCAGCAAACAAAATCCAGATTAGAAAAGGAGATTCATTAGGCATGGCATGTTGTTTCGAGAATGAGACCCAAATTAACCAAAACATCATGAATGGCTCTTTACAGCTGTTTAATTAACACTTATAGACCCTCTACAGGAGCTAACATTTGCAAATATTTTTTCGACCAATACTCTGAGTCAATAGATCCTCCCTTAGAGCTGGACTTTAAACACCCAAAAGCTAAAAGTAAAGCATAAAGACCAAGGCTTGTTTTATAGTAGTGCATAATTTAATACATCTAAAATGAGAGAAAGCACCATTAGAGCTAAAAGTGTTTGTTTTTTAACAGATGCTGACTTTGTGGGCTTTAATGATAAAGATTTCTCCATATATGTAGTACCTTTGGGTGGAGCTGTAAGCATACTTGGCATTTTTAGATTGCTTCATGAAAGTTCTGTTCCTCAAAGGTCAAATACACCGCAACCACAAACAAGTAGAACAGTGATGCAAAAATACACAAAACACAAAAGAAGTTGATTAAAACACAACAGAAGTTGATTAAAACACAATGGAAGTGTTTTTTAGGGACATAATAATGCGAGCAGACAGCTGTGAAAGTGACTGAAACCTAAAGATGTGGAGGATTGCACTGAGGCATTTGTCAGTGTTCTGAGGGAGAAAAAGATGTGAGGTAATGTGTTTTTCTATCACATAAGCAGTGTTGGGTGAGTTACTTTAAATCAGTAACTTAGTTACATTACTAGTTACTTCTATCAAAAGTAACTCAGTTACTTCAAGTTACTCGTTACTTTAAAAGTTACTAGTTACTAGGGAAAGTAACTTTGGTTTTACTCAGAATTCTCTTGTTAATGTGTTGCTTCCGTAACTGGATACCCAGCAAGATTGTCAGTCCTCTAGCTTGCTTACTTGCCACAAGTGCACTGTGCCACGTACCAATAGAAAGGAAAAAATAATGCGCATATTTCCACGAGAGAAATCCCACGCCTGGACCGTCGTTGACCGCCGCCATGATTCTAGCCTACGTCACAGCGTCATGTGCGCCAACACGAAAACTGCAGTCGCGGTGCTTCGATTGTACTCAGAACTTGGAAATTCTGCCTTCCGAATAGGAAGATGTAGGTAACACCAGACTGCAGATGAGCTGCATACAGGGCTGAACTGGGACAAGAAATCGGCCCGGGCGTTTTGACTAGAGACCGGGCCCACCATTATAGGAAAAATCATAAAGGCAGATGTGCAGCGTAATGACAGAATAACTGCAGCTGTGTGTCTTTTTCATTGTAGCTGAAGTACGGGACAAACTGCATTCCTTTTCACCTCAATACGAAACGCGTAATATTTTCTCTGAATATCAGACGATTCCGTTTTTTAGGGGACGGTTGGCAACTCTAATAATTAACCTTATGAACAAAATAAAGTTCAACATCAGTAACATCATAGCACCACCCAGCTGTATAGAAACTCCGTCATGCTAGCTAGTACCCAGTACGAAAAAGTCAGCATAACGAAAATAAACTACACCTTAACTTGGTTTATATCTGACCCAGATAGACTGCAGGTCATAACTTCTTACCTGAAGGTCAGTTCACCTGACACTCGGACCAGCGGCCGCCTCGGGTCTCTGCTCCTCCTGTCTCCCCTTTCCCTCATCCACCTGCTGGCCTCCACCACTTGCTAACGTTACTGAATCTGTGGAAGCTCCGCGATAGCCTCCACAAGAAGTAATGAATAACGACCCTATCTAAATCCCAGTAACGATTAAGTTAGCGTTACCGTGTTCGTTACCACAATAATAACGTAGTTACTGTAACGCGTTACTTAATAAGGTGTTAGTCCCTACACTGCACATAAGTCATATAATGCTGTAGATACATGTTTGCTGTTAGCTGTTTACTGTTAGCTTGTCACTTCCACAGCTGTTCCTTCAGGTTATTGTCTCCTCAAAAAGATTTTTCTCTACTTTTGTTTTGTTTTGTGTGCTTTTACAGCATTTTTCTATTTGCTGACATTTTCTTAGGTTCCAGTGCATTTGACCTATCAGGGGCACCTGAAAGGTCATAACCATATAATACCCTAGTAATATCATGGTAACAACAGTGGTTGGCGCATGACATGCACCGATGTCAGATGCCAGACCAACAACTGAAGAAGTCAAACATGCAGTCCATGCGCTAGAGAATGGGATATCACCCGGGCAGGACAAATTCATTGCAGAGGCAATCAAAACTGGAGGAAACATCCTCCTTTCTCGACTTCATGGACTAATTCAATAGATCTGGAGAACAGACGAGAGACTATTCTCTCATCCCACTTCAGAAGAAAGGCAACACCTGCGAGTGGAAGAACTGTCGTGGTATTAGCCTTCTTTCCATTGCTGGTAAGGTCTTCATGAAAATCATTCAGTCGCGCCTAAAAAAGCATCATAAGCAGTCAAGCGGAGAAGACCAAGCCGGCTTTTGACCAATGGCCACCGTCTGTTTCACTGAAGACCAATCTGCAACTAAATTGATGTAGCCTCTGCGCCATCTTTGCTGAAAATGACGCAGAGGCTACAGACATCTTACATGACGTGGCCCAATTTGCCATATGGCCTGGTGTTTGGACTATAGTCAGACCCTGCTTCCATCATCAGTGATGATCCTCAGTGATTGTTTTGTAATCTGTTGGGTTTGACACTGAAGTTGATGTTTGCTGTCTTAGTAAAGTTGAGGCAGATGGGGAAGTTGCAGATTTGCTGTTGATCAGAAAGAAAAGGTACATAATGGGGCATAAAAGATAATGTACTATATCAAAGCAAAGCAATGGGCTGAGTTGCAGATTTTTCTTTTATTGTATCTTGTAAATCTTTTCTACGTACCCAATTATGGTGGGTGCAGATTTCTAGTCTTTTGAAGGTGGCTTTTGAGATTTTCAGGAGCTGTAACAAATACTACTGCATAATTAGTGTTGGAAATTTCCATTTCCTGCAGTTGTTTGGCTGTCTCTGTCCCACACTTGTTTTGTATTGATTGTTCATGATAATCTGGATTATGAGGTTCAACAATGCAGCTACAATCTTTTTTATAATTAAGTGTCTTTATAAATGCTACTTTTTCCCCCTTTTCATTTTCATTTAAATTGATCGAGAAGGTCTGTTGCAAGTCAAAAGTAAAAAAGCACAGCACAACCTGTGCTTGAACCTTAATTTTCAGCCAAAAGCAATCTGCCCACAAGCAAATATTAGATTTTAACATTTCTTCAGGGAGAAATAACATCATGTTTTAAACACAGCAGCGACATCAGTGCCACCGGTAAGTAACAGAAGGACTGTGGTGTTCTGACCTTGGATGCTTGCTTTAAAAAGCTTTATTTGGATAAATCAGCCACATTTTCAAAATCTCAATTTCTTGTGGACAAAAATTCCTAAGTATAAAGAAGAGAAAGTATGGGAGATGGGGCCCGGTGTTGTTTTATAATTTGTTTGGTTTTGACCAATCAGCTGCTTTCTTTTGATTTTTCTTACTGTTAAAAAGTTTCCTCACACACAGAACGGAGACCTATACGCATTCAATTGCTTCTCAGCTTCCGTTTCATCTTTTTCATCAGTGTCATCATCCTCTCTTTTTCTCTTTCCCATCATTCATCATTTTTTCAGCTCCTTCCTCCCCCTTTCCTCCCCTCTCGGAGGGTCTAGCTGTAATAGGCAGGTAATTTCCCCCCTATTACAAGATAGTACATTAGTATCTCCCTGCACTATTTACACAAGTTAGCGGTCCAACCAAGCCATTTACAGAGGATCATTATAGCATGTGGTGTCCTGATACGCTTGGGAATTCCAAGATGAAATGATGGCTTGAATGCATTATCCCATGAGTGTGTATGTGAGCGAGGAAGCGAGGGAGAGATCAAGGCAGGATCACACAATAGATCCTTTTAAAAGCCCAGCCCAAGATATATGATACTATTAAGATTTTTGAGTACCAATTACACCACCACTACCTTAAGTGGTATTCCAGCCATTCAATTTTGATACATTATGAAGATGGTTTCATATATTATACCAGAATCTTCTTTAAGATGTTCGACAGCTGACGGTAAGACCTCAAAGTGCTGCCGGCAATTTGAAAAAATTATCAATCCTCCTGCATTTGGCTGCTGCCCCTTTTTCTGGGAGCAATATCCTTAAATGAGTGCACTCCCCCTTCCCACCTGACACTATCTTAACACCATTTACTGATAACAGTGTAAGATCTAGCTGCCTAATGATATGGGACGACATCAGGCCAGCATGGCGTCTCAAGGATGTGAAGTAGTAGTCTGGTAGTCGGGGTATTGAGCCAAAACTGTTAGCTGTCCATATGCCTGCTGCTCACATGATACCTTGTACGCGCTGAGTCCGAATGTCAGAAATATAAAGCATTTGTGACTGCAGGGAAATCATTCAGATCAGAACAACATTGTTCACACATCATACAGTGCTGTCACCACCGAGCTGCTGTCACTGTTCAGCAGTGAACAGTGCATTCATGCATGCTGGTACGAGATGGAAAAGGCTCGTGGCTGCGTTTGGACAACTCAGTTTCACGTACATTCTGCTTTAGCGGTTATCAGTGGTGGCTGATAGAGCCTCAACATTATATCACCATATTTTAATGAAAGTCGTGATAATCACATTTGTGACAAAAACAAAAACTAAACCATATTCTGTCGCTGATTGCATCTTCCAGGCATTTATTACTGCAACTCAAATGAAGGGAGTTTTCCCTTCTCTTCTAATAAGCCACTGTCACTGATGACACTACAGCTAAGTGTGAATCAGTTGCCACAAGATGCCAGCAGCAGCATTACAGTGCAAAGTAAAGACACAGCATAATACACAGTGACACAACAGAAGTCAAACATAAGCCAAGAAGCCACATGGGCTGTGTTTCCCCTGCAATTTTAGACTGCTTCACACTTTAACAATAACTAAACTAACCCAACCTTTTCGCTTTTTATCAGCCAACACAATATAATAAAATAATAAAATTAGGATGCCTACATGGGATGTTGTAACTTGTGTCAAGCTTTTTAAATCAGTCAATCAATCCAAATATCAACCAGACCGATAACACTGGTGGTATTCGATTAATAATTTGTTTCTATTCTCAAGTTTAGTATATAGCCCACTGAATTGTGTTGCATTAATTATTTTTTTAAATGGAAAAAATATACCTCAAACATGCACTATGAAAAATGTATGAACCTTTCTTGTTGACTGTCATGCTTATTTATAGCCAATAGCACATTTAAACAACAGAGTTGGCCAAGTGTTTTAGAGACAGGCACATTTACATATCAGGTCCAGTCCCAATTCACTGGGCATTTACTGTACATGCTTTTTCCAGAACTGTACAAACTATTTCTAATGCTAGGATGCATGTGGCCCTTGTGCTGATTATTCAGTCCATATTGTAGGGCTGATTGTTGCACAAGAGCACAAATTCTTAGAGACAGAGCAGGTGTAAGACAAAATCTGTGGCATTTAAACCATATAACTGTATGTCTGTGATGGCGTGTTAGACTTAAAAGAAGGTGGCTCTGATGGCAAATGCTCTCCTGTAATAATGTCTTCTCAGAGGGGTTTCCTGTCTTAAAAGGGTGGGATAGACCCAACACACACACCCACGCGCACACACTGTCTCACACACTGAATGGTCTCCCATGGCAGTATCAGTAGGACATTGTCAGGCCAAACAAAAGGCCTTATCTTTCTTTCCCCTTTCAGTCTGGGTGATTGGCCAAGAGAAATGAGTAGAAAAGGCCATGTCCTCACCCGAGGAACCACAAATGTCAGCCACCTTCCTATCTCCATCCAGCCAGTGTGTGTATGAGTGTGTGTGTGTGGGTGTGTGTGCGCGCACGTGCAAGTGTATGATGGAAGATCTACAGCAATCATATGTCTGCCAAGGCTGCAGAGGCTAGGGAAATCTTCCTGTCAGTATCAGTGTCATGAAATATGGACACAAACACACACGTGTGCATGCAACATGTGTCAGTGCATTCAAGTACATCACAGCTTCAGATATGCTGGTCTCTGTTAAAGCCCCCAAAGGCTATTTTCTTTGGGTGTAGTGAAATTTACAGAGGCCTTTGTACTCCTTTGTGATGTGTGGTAAAAAAAAAAAGTCAGCCTATGAATTATATTAACGAGAACAACAGCACTCACAGTTGTGTGTATAATACTTTTAATACTGCATTGCATTAGAGGTTATGCATGGAAACAGACTGTATATTTAAGATGGACATCATCTGGCATTTTGAAGCCTCGTCATTGTTTTTTTTAATGATATAGGTTGAAGGGCTCCGTTATCATCTAAGACTCAAGAGTTAGCGCTAACTTTGTGGGTGCAATGCACAGACACATGCCCCTTCTTGAAAAAGGAGCACGGATTTCCTGGGTGGGCTGTAACTTGCAGCAAGAAAGAATATTAGTGCCTTAGCAGCACAAACACAATCAACACGTCCACACCGGTGATCCAGCTGGCAGAGGTGAGGCCTAGCTGTCAGCTGCATTGTTCTGTGCTGGCACCTGCCAGTCACACCTGAGCTTTGAGCTTTAACACTATGCAAAAAAGTAAGTTTCAGAAAGATGGTACCTTTTTAATGCAGACAGGAAACATTTTAGCTATAGCGGCCAAAAATACTTTTTTCCACACTGGCTTCAGTTTTCTGTACAAGAGGCTGGGAAATATAGCGAGTGTTTGAGAGGTAGCGCTTTTATTTTTAAATGTAACAACGTGATCTGGAAAGAGGTTGTGTATCTAGCTGTAGTGATGTTTTAAATACTAAAAAGCAGCACAAACTTCTGCTGAATGCGGACAGTACATGACAGATCTGAACTTTCTATGCCTTAAATCATACCTAAAAAATGTCGAGAATATAGTTATCATGATTCCTGTCATTCACAAACTGGTCATAACTAATTAATGATTACAGTTTTTTCTGATGGCTTAAGCACATTTTTTGTAACTATTGGCTATTTTTGCAAAACTCTACACACAAATAAGAAAACCCTTCATCCAATCAGCAAAACATTGTAGTTTCCTTGTAAAATCGAATAACCCTTGCTTAACTCTCCACACCTTTGTAAAAATGGTATTTTCGTATCCAACAGTTAACACAAGCCATCATATTACAGTTTTTCTCAATTGCCTAAACACTATAACCAGGCCTCTAAACTAAAATTTCAAAACCGTAACGCTATTGTTCAAAAAGCTCACCCATTTCCCTGAACTATAAACACTATTCCCTGCTTTGACACATGACTCAAATTTGGTGAACTGTTACTGCAAAACTCTACACACAAATCCCTACATTTTACAGTGCTTACACCAT
>NW_005187441.1:56523-58824 GCF_000239375.1 Pundamilia nyererei | reverse complement strand
CAGACAGTTGGCAAAATAGTGTAAATAATGGCCATAAATGTGTATAGTTTTGCTAGGAGTGCGTTGATCATTTGGGAATTGAGTGTAAAGCAGTGCATTGTGTTTACAGTTCTGCAAAAAGAGTGCTGTGCAGTGGATTGTAGCTACAGGTTTGCAAAGTGTGTGTTACAAAATGGCAAACAAAGTGCAAAGCAGTGTTTGTGCTTTTAGTTTTGCAAACTCAGTGAGTGGTTTTGCTATAAGTACTAATAGTTTTAGAAATTGTACTATAAGAATCCCAGTTAGGGTTTAAGCATTCAGAAAAAACTGTAATAACTGTGCGGTTCTGGGTTATTGATCTTGGCTGATCTTTTCTCTGACAGATCTTGGCTGTTGAAGTTGGTTTTTTTTCATAATAACATAAGAAATCCACAACACCAGAGCTAAAAATTCTTACTAAAAATCGTGAACCCGTTTTTCAGCAGGTCTCACATTCTGCCATTTATTTCTCACAATGTGCCTGAGAAATTTTGTAAATACAACCCGCCAGAATCAATGAAAAGCAGTCTTTTGAACAACTGGTTTTAAGTTGTTTATAGACTAACAAACACATGACTTACACAGGTGGCATGTGGACAAAAAACCTATTGTCCTGAAAAATATCCAAATTGAAACTGTTTCACAATTTGTCCCCCGTGTCCATTCCACATTTCCTAACAAAAGGCGAGAGGCCTCCCTTTGCGGAGCACACTTCAAAAATTACATGGCCAAATAAAAACATGTTTTTTTAAATATAAAACTGGCTCTCAGGCATTAAGAATATCACTGACATATTGGAGCAGATTATAAAAAACAACAGCTTTTGAGTTTTTTTTTTAAACCTTTCTGAATGTAGCTTGATGTAGTGGGACCATTAATCTGCGTGGGTGTGTTTGATCGGTCTTTTTAAAAAAAAAAAATGTATTTTTAGCTCACCTACAGACTACCTGAGGAAACCAAACAACAAAAAGCAGCCACAATCCTCAAATGCAGCACTTCAACACACGCATCCATCACTGTCCATCTAAACTTTCTTTTCTTTCTCTCATTTTAAAGTGATGGCTTTAAAATCTCATTCTTGCTGTCCATCATGTGACGTGCTCTCTTCATGAGCTTTCCATCACTAATTGAAGGATCATTTTAGCCACAGGATATGGCTGAAGACACTAATCAAGACCTTGTTAAAGGTCGTTAAGGGACAATTGCCCATAATTCCTCTAATCCACTGGATATTTAATTAAACACCTATTAGAGACCAACAACTATACAGCTGGCATGTTCAAACCAGACAGCCAATTCTAGATTGGCTCTGCTGTGCCATTAATTAGTATTTGAAGTAATTTTCAATTATAAATCTGTCTGAATTATGAATCCTGCTGGGTCTCAGGCCAGGAGGACACTTCTTTCAGTTCCAAGGTTTGATCAGCAAAATCACAGTGGAGCTTTCAAGCAGGGCTACTTTTGATGTTGTGCATCACCTACCCACTGTGATCAAAGTTCAAACTATTTTAAAGTTTAAACTAGTTCCCTTCGATGGTCCCGCTGCCTCAGTCCCTGCTCGACATCTCAGATGATTGATGAGTCCTACTTTTCTGCAGCTTTACTCTGAGACTGACCTTCTTAGGTTTGAGTTAACTGTCTCAACAGTTGCTCTGTGGACTATCATAAAATCTGGCACAGATATTAACATAACCCCATCTTTAATAATTGCTTTACTATTTCTTAACATGTTAAACTAAAGTTAGAATGGGAAACATCACACACTTTGACAGGAAGAAACCTCAGGCAGAACCAGGGTCAGGGTGGAGCAGCCATCAGCCACAACCAATGAGGGGTCAGGGGAGGGAGACAGGACACCGGATATGATCTTATGACTTTCTCTAGTGAATCTAATCATTTTGTGAGCTACACAAAATTAAGCCAGTCCTTAAACAGCTTTGTAACCATGCACAATATATTTAATCAGGGTCGTATGCATATGATTGTGTTTCTTGAATTTATTTATCTTTTGTCTGGAGGGGAAGTACACAGTAAGGCCTCAGCAAACTGGTGAACCTAAATGGGAACCATTATGTTCATTTCTAGCTCCTAATTTCTATCCTTGGAATCATGCTAAGCTAGCTTTCTACACAGCAAATTCAAAAGTGTTAAATGTTTTGGTGTTAGTAGTCTTCTTGCAAAAGTAGAGTTAAATTTACTCTAAGTAGAGTCACATTCTTTTAATGTAACTCTGAGGTGTAAAATGATAGTAGTTAAAATCGAGTGTTAAAAATGAGTGTTTCT
>NW_005187441.1:54235-55466 GCF_000239375.1 Pundamilia nyererei | reverse complement strand
TTGAGAGTTAATATATAAACTCTTAACACCTAGTTAGCATTAGTAAGTGTTAAATTATCAACTCCAGACAGATTTGGTGTTTAACACTAAATCAGAGTTAACTTACCAACTCTCCAAAAAGAGTTAAATTAACACTCTCTGGTGTGGACCCATATAGACACTTTAATAGTGTTGAAATCAAATCTGACAGTGTTAATTTGGACATGCTGGATTTGCTGTGTATGATTCAGTTTCATCTCATGCACCATCTGCCTGTTTTAGTGTAGCCAGACAGCCAACTTTCTTCTGATAGGCTTCCCCTCATAAACAAAAGGTTTGAATAGCAGATTGGTGGGGCTTTTGTGTATGCTTCCCTATATCAGGGATACCTGCACTTACTGACATCATAAAGTCTTAAGTCTGTGCTTTTGACAGACAGACTTTTTGTACATCTTTAGTTGGGTGTTTTTTTTTAAGGCTCCATGAAAACGTAGTTAATGTGAGCATATATCTTGCATAAATCAGTATTTAGTGTAACACAGCACTGCAAGCTGAAAATACTTTGCACGTGTGTTCTTGATGATCTTGACGGTCTAATCTTTTGGGGTCGGTCACCTCAAGTTAGACAAAGCGCTTAGATATAGACAAATGTGAGTGAATGAGGCTTGAAGTTTAAAAAAGAAGTCCACAGTTATACTAGAAAAGTGCCATACATGCACCAGACCACCCAATCCTACTGAGGATCATATTACATATGGGATTTAATAATCACATCGGGCCTTCATAGGCTGCATTCAACCTCTGCTTTTTAAGTGTGACTAATGAAATGTGATGACATAGAGATAAAAATCTAACAGTGATGCACTGGATGTATTTTCAGTATGCCTCCTGGCCGAGAACCAGAGGATATCAGTACACCTGGGTCAGCGGCTGAAAGGAGGAGCAGTAAACAATGAGCAGACAACAGCAGGGAGAGACCGAGAGAGGCAAACAAGTCGTTTGAGTGTGTTACTAATGTGTCCCTGCAGCAGGTGGGAAATCTATTATTGCCGTTTTCGAGACGCCTCTCAGCATAAACAATTAGAGGCTGAGGGGAGAAGAGGAAGAAAAAAAAAGAGCGGGAGTGAGTGAGGGGAAGATGGGGATGGATAAAGAGAGGCTACAGAATCAATTAGTCTTGTTAGCTTGTTAGGAGTAAGTTCATTTCTCGCTCTCTCTCTCTCTCTCTCTCTCTCTCACACACACACACACA
>NW_005187441.1:44565-54168 GCF_000239375.1 Pundamilia nyererei | reverse complement strand
ACACACACACACACACACACACACACACACCTGCCCTCAGCTGTAGTCTTCCCATGCAGAGCGGACCACCCGCAGACCATACGCCATCACAAAAGAGCGAAGTGGCATGGAGGTTTGCCCCCCCTTCACCCACCCCTCCATTCTCTTTACTCCATCTACCTCTCTCGCCCACTCGCTCACTCTCGCTCTGGCTGCTTCTTGAAAGTATGGGCTTTATCAGCCCCCCTGTAGAGATCATTCATCCACATAGTAACACACACACACAGAGACACACAGACACACACTAGGGGCTTCTAATTAGTGCTCAGACCGCCTGCCCAATTATTACCAGCCGTGCTCTAATTAGGACTTATTTAAAGTGTGCGTCAATTAGTCTTTAACATCATTGTGTGCTTGAGGGAGCTGGACCGGTTAACACTTCCTGAACCAGAGGCAGAGCAGAGAGGCTCAGACGCATCAACAGTTGGGGTCTGGCTTCATTTAACACAATAAACTTGATTTAACTACACGACAGACTCAGACAACACACTCACACCTTGTTGACATTGATATATTTCCTTATTTGATAGAACACCTCCCCACTAACTCAGTTTATTAGCTTTTTTAGAAAACTTAGCGGAGTCACATTATCTTCAAAGTTAAGTTTGTCTCAGCTGCGTTAAACTTCATTTTTTAATTTTTTCCTCTCATCACTTGTCATCCATGTTGGTTTAAAGGCATGGTGAAGCAGGCTCACCTCACAGTCTGCTATAGTAGCTGTCCTGGAGCTTTTGATCATGCCCCATTACGTAGAACAGGGACTTTAAAACGGTGAGACTCGCCTCCACAGAGAGGCGGGGAGAGATGGTTAATGTGGAGACGCAGGGGGTTGAACACGAGGGGTGGAGAAACGATATTCCTCAGAATTACGAGTGTGACTTGGGCTTTGTGAACGAGCGCATTACTGCTGATTCATCTTTGTGAATACACGAGCAACACGCTGCTTAGAAAAATAAAATGTTTCTATTAGTGTAAATCCTTCAGTCAGCAAATAGGGGTGTGTGAAAAACCTGGATGTTATTGGGGTTAATTCAGGGCTGGGACAGAGACAGCTTGCATCACACACACAGGGGGGTGACTGCAGTTAATTCGAAGGCTGAGTAAAAATGTGTTTCCATTATACTCAAATGTAAAAATGGGAAACGGGAAAGAAACACCATTAACATTTACAATAATTGTGTAGATGCAAAGTCAGATGTACAATGGTTCACATAATATGCCAACATAACACTGTGTCAGATGGGTTTGATCACTACACAAAAATTTAAAACTTGGCACAAAAGTGACCCCCCCTCCCCCCCAACAGCTTCACTGGGTCATTGTAATACCCTGTTTGTATAGTAACAGAACAGTAACAGAAGCAGAACTTCAATTCATTCCAGAAGACAATGAAGCCTTTCAAGGCTCCTTCGCATTGTATATGTATGCACAGAAGGCCCAAGGCAGGAAAAACACTCGCCTTTTTCCATTGGGAGAAACATAACTGTGAATATACTGTACAGATGAGGAAAACCCCCTCGACCCTTCACCCTAGTGGCAGCAACATTGGCAAAAAAGGATGAGAAGAACAGTAAGAAAAACCCAAACAAATATAACACTTTGCATCATATACCTCATTAAAGGCAATGAAGTATAAAACGTTTCTGATTTCAGAAGCAATATGGTGAGTGTTTATAAAGTGTATATAAAAGATGGATGTAGAGTTAAAGTCTGAAAAGTGAAGCCGAAATGAAAGTGGCTTAAACCTGGATTCTTTCTAATGCCCCGCCGGAGGGGTTGGCTGGTGGTGAGCACAAAACCCATATGATTAAAAAACAATCAGATTGTATAGAACCTCACGTTCCCAATAACTTTACGGTTGCATTGACTAGCTACTAGTATTTTTCATTACAACATCCTTTTCTTTTAGCTGCTCCCTTTAGGGGTCATCACAGCGGATCATCTTCTGTATCTCCACTCTATTTCTAGCATCCTCTTCAGACTTGTCCTCCTTCGCTACATAACAAATATTTGTTCTTTTTCTCCTGCCTGGCAGCTCCATCTGCAACATCTTTTGTCTAGTATATCCACTATCCCTCCTCTGCACATGTCCCTCACAAGCCATCTCAGCCTCTCTTGCCTCTCTGACTCAGTCTCCAAACTGCTCAACCTGAGCTGTCCTTGTGATCATGAAAACCTTCTCGTTCACTCTTCTTCATCAACCCTGACATTCATCTCCACCCTGCCTGCACTCTTTTCTTCACCTTTAACTACAACTTTCTTTGCTTCTTTCTTGCAAGTTGAAGATAAAGCCACGTTTGATTTAGGGCGGGCTACCTTGTGATTGGCAAGTCACTAATGAGCAGAGTGGAGTGTCCAGATGACTGGATGACATCGCAGAGGCTGTATATAAAGTCAGCGTGCCCCTGATGGGGCACATGAAGGGGACACTTGAACGCCAGTGATCTTTTCTCAGCCCTAACTTGAGGTGACCGACCCCATCGCTGCATTAAAATAGGCCTGATTCAGTAGTGAGGACAAAAATTACTTGATGGGCTCAAACACCGATGAAATCACTGTTGATGAACATGGTCCATACAAAAGAAAGAAAAGAGATAAAGGATCCTGAAATGTCATTGCTCCATCTACTTCCAGAATATCCAGAGTTTAACCCACTGGGACAAAAGCAGTATAGCAACACATTTGGCTAGAACTGTCAGTTACATATTCCAGAACTTAATTTATGTAAATCTGCTCCCTGCATTGTTCAGAGGAATCAGAAGCCAAATATTGCTTTGGATGTCACCAGCTGTCACAAACTCACCAGGGAGAAGACTACTAGTCTGTGATTGAGACTGCTGTTGTTCTACCGGTACGACTGATAAAACAGATTCAAAAATTACACCAACGGCTAGGCTAAGGTTGCTATAATCCATGACATGTAGGGTCGTAGGAAGTGCATCAGATAGTTGCAAACTCTTTTCCCTCCTGCTTCCCTCCCTCCCTCTCTCCCTCCTCAGAGCGGTAATCTGTCTGTCAGAGTGTTGCCAGTGGTTCTCTGTGGGCGGCTGTCTGTTTGAGGCTGTTTTAATTAATTTTCAATCAGAGCAAAGTAAATTCATTAAGCACTCACAGCTCTGTTTGAAGACACACAAACATGCGCACATACGCACACATTTCACAAGCATGTCCTGCTCGCAGAAGTGAGCATTAACATGAACCTATGAATGTGATATGCACTAATCATACTGTCTTTTTTTTTTATGTGTGTACGCTGTCAAATAGCTACACGGCAATTAGAGTGAAGATTATTTGAGTTTAACAGGATGAATAAAAAAGACAAACAGCAATAAAACAATATCACGTCCGACAGGACAAACACAGCTCTAAAACGCGACTGCACTGACATTACACTGAACACAAGCTAAAAGAAAATAATATTTTGATATAGAAATTCAATATTATATCAAAGCACTTACACTGCAGGTGGAAAGAAAGGAAATACATATATTTGAAATGTTATTATGTAGATGATGACATGACCATTCTGGTTGTTATATTCTATTCACGGCAAGCTCCACACAGCAGTTGTTATACCCAAACAGTCTGCAATATTACCTCATCTAACAATGAGCCTCAGTGTTGTGTGGTATGCAGAATTTGGATGGACAAAGTGTGTTTGTACCAAAGAATCAAAAATTGGTATAAATTGGTCCAATGTATTGCCCTCGAGTTCATCAGTTAAAACTATTTATTTGTTTTGAAAATGCTGTATTTCATACATATGTCAGATTTTTACATTCTTAGAGATTTATCTAGAAGGTCCAAACAAAATGAAGAAAATAACCACAGAGTACCATTCATCTTTGAGTAAATAACTTATTATGTTTAAAAAAACTCTATAAAACTCACTATATAAACTATTAATTGAATGAATTTGCAGAAAATGTACCATATTGTTGTTTTATTTTATTATATTAAATAATTATTTTATATAATGAGAAAAAAGGTAAGTAGTTAAGAAACTGCTGATCTACGAGTTTCCCGCACAACCATCATTAGGGTTTACAAAGAATGGCTGTTCTTGAGGTCAGAGGAGAATGGTCAAACTGCTTTGAGCTGATAGGAAGACAAGAATAACTCAATAAACACCATATGAAGAAGAGCACGTGACATCGGACCTTAAAGTAGATGTGCTACAGCAGCAGAAGACCACAATGGGTGTGACTCCTATCAGCTAAGAACAGGAAACTAAGGCTACAAGGACCTGGTAGAAACTGGTTGGACAATGGAAGACTGGAGAAACGTTTCCTGGTCTGATGAGTCTTAATTTCTGCAGTTTTCTGAGATTTGGTAGGGTCAGAATATGAAGCAGACAACATGAACGCAACTGCCTTACACTACTTCCTCAATAGTGTTTTTGAGAAGTTTCTACTATTTCTCTGATTGGTGTGTTTAATTTTTCACCCTGATGACGATGCTCTGTAACTGGTCATAAACAGTTAGTACAATGTTTGTGTAAATCTCCTTGAATTGAAGCTGAAGATCTGCACTGTGTTTCATTTCATATCAGCTGCGGTGGTGTGCAGAGGCAAATTTACCCAAACTCTGTCATCATCCTATTACTTTTGGATCCAGATGCTAATCTGTACATCTTTAGTATTCTAACATCACGATTCCCCAAATTACTCAACCTAACATGCTTCATTCATTTTTCATATTTTATCATGTAAAGATTGAGAACAAACCTTAAATAGAGCCATTAACACAGTAGACATGAAATGAAACTCAAGATTTCCCATTATTTTACAGTGTACAAATCATCCAGTGTAAAACTGTTGGAGCAAACAAAAAGGCTTAATTACATCATCTAGCATATAACAGATCCAGTAACAGGGCCACATTTACATTTACAACTTCAGAACAGCTCGAACTAAACTTCCAGCGTTTGATGGAGATAAATGTGGAGACATGAAGGAATGTGCACAGACAGACGGATGCAGAGTGTAGGTGGAAGGAGGCTGACGAAGGATCGTTTGGTTTAAAAGGAGGATTTATCAGGCCTAATCTCTCAGCAAACCAAGCAGATCAATCTCCTCTTAACACATAGATACACACACTGGTGTGTATATTTAGCTCAGTAGCGCTCTCTCACTCTCGCTCTCTTTCTCTCCCCTTAACTGGGTTCTTGCTGGTAAAAGTGGCAGAGAGACAGAAAGAGAGAGAGAGAGGAAAAATGTTGTTGACCAAAAATGAGGAAGAAAGAACGACAGACAGAGAAAGATAAAGAATGGTTTTGGAGAGAGAAAGAGAGCAAGAGAGGGAGAGACTTCTTAGAGGGCTAAAAGGATTAGCCCTCTCGTTTCTCCTGGATCACAATGTTTCCTGGGATATGTTTGATCAGCAGTTGTGTGTGTGCGTGTGTGTGTGAGGGAGAGAGAGAGAGAGAGAGATGTTTGCTCCGATATCAGCGCTGCCTCATCCTGATCCCATTACACGGCAATAAACAACAGCTACCAACATGCGGATTACCGAGTGTGAGAGAGCATGTGGAGATGTGTACGCAACACTTCTGGTTTTTGGCTGGACTCTTTTTTTTCTTCTTTTTTCAAAAATAATAATCCTTAGAGAACGACAGTCTGTGTGTGTCTCTCACAACCTATGCTTTGAGTAAATATTTGTGTCAGGGCCAGCATAAAATCATAAACTGAACCGTAAATCTGTGTTTGTATTTGCTTCTTGAAACTTATTCAGCAAATTTGAGAAGTCATTTCCCCCCTCATTAGGCTCTTGATCGGCATCTGTGGCTGTGGGTACGTTTAGATGCAGAATTCAAACTCAAGCAAAAAGGTGCACCACTCCTTTCGCTAGATTTATAAAGCCATGTGTGTGCACAGTTTACTATAATAAATCTCAAACATCATGAAGCATACCTTCAGCTCTGTGTCATGTGAAAATCTTGTGTTGCATTGTCTACGTCCTGTAAAAGAAGCATGTTTGCACGTTATCTTAAATATGCACAGCAAATATTCTCCAAGACTCATTTTAATGTTTCAAACTCGGCCCCAAAGCACGGAGAGGATGTCACATCATCACCTGTCACAAAACCGAAGAGGAAGAATGAAAAAAAGCATGACGCTGGTGGAAACAAGATGCAATCTTATCTAGATTTACGTCAAAACATCCACCCCGGCCTCCTCTTCAATAAGGCCGAACATCACAGTGCTACCTCGGCCTTTGCTTCAGTGTGACAACAGTCACTCTTTAAAGTCACGGTGCTACAAATGGGATGTTTTAAGCACTTGAAAAAAAACCCAAAAACCAAACAAATGATTGGGCTTTGGAGTATGGGTGGAAACAATAAGCTCTTCCAACATGATGACATTTGATTGTCAAGTAATACCTGGATGACTCATCATCCTGTGATCCGTTTTTGAGAATCTTGACTTTCTGCTGCTGTCCTTTGTGCACATTTGCGCTAAATGACAAACATAATCCAAACAAAAGCACAAAAGCCACTTAGCAGAAGGGATGTGAAACTGTAGGATCAGGCTGAATATTGAATTTACAGCAAAATCTTTGTTGTTTCACGTGTGTTAACCATTGTATAAAAAAGAGAGATTAACAATTATCGCTGATGTTAAACAGTGGAACCAGTTTTCAGCTCACACTCTGATTTAAAGAAATAATAATAGAAAAAAAGGTGAAAGCATGAGATTACATGTTTAAAGATAAAGCCAATCGAGCACTGTTTTAAACCAATTTGTTTAATAGCTTTATAAACTTCATTAAAAAAAGGGGGAAAAAGTCCTTAAACCAACCCGTTTATCCTCACGCTCCCTTCTTTTGCTCCTTCCTTTGCTCTTTTATTTCTATTCCTCCAAACTATCCTTCCTTCTCTCCCTCCCCCTCCATCCACCCCTATCCCTCCCATCACCTTTCTTTCTTACAGAAAATCTAAAAGGCTGACATGCAAATGGGGCTTATTAAATCCTATTAGGCCGTCTGTCACAAGCCAGCAGCGAGAGGGAGAGAGAGTGAAAGGGGGAGGGAGGGATAGAGAGAAGGAGCGAGAGACATTGCAATTAGAGGACGGGAGAAAGAGCGCTAAAAATTGTGTGTGAGTGCGTGTGTGTGTGTGTGTGGGGGGGGGGTGTTGGGAGTAAGAAAGTGAAGAAAGGATGGTTTTTACAAGTAGCTACAAGCTGTTTCCCTTCAGATATTTACTGTACATATAAATACATATATCTGAATACAGGCGAGTAAGATTTTTAGGATCATAGTTGCTCAACGTTTTTCATTTTTTGTGTGTCATTCCTCCTGAAAGCCTGTTTCCTGCCATGCAATCTATGACTTATATAGTTCAAAGACATGTTTACTCCAAAATGATATCATAACTAATGATGCTATATACAAGCCCGTAGCTCAAACAGACCTATTCAAAACATAAATAAAATTAAACGTGATCTAAAATAGGCAGCTTTTCCCGTTTGAATGTGTCTCAGTTATTGTGCACATTCACACAGCTCTCAGTGGTAAAACGGAGAGGAGCAGGTACTGTTCATCCTTTGTGTCTGTATCACTGGAATCACTTTTGAAAAAAAGAACTCAAACCTTTTTCGTTTAAATCAAGCCTCTCAGCTCCCGTTTTACACATGAAAGCAGTTCTCCCGAAACGGAGACTTGCTTTCTTACTTCTAGACACGAAGGTGACGATAACAAAAACACACTTTTCTGCAGCAAGATAATTTTTCTAAATTAACACAATGTAACTGAGTATAAAATGTAGAAAGAGGAAAACGTAAAAAAAAGGAAGGACTATTTTTCATAGTTTTTCATTTTTATTTTTTAGGGGGGATATGCAGATGTGTATATTTCAGCCATTCTGACAAAATAATGAGGTTTACAAAATAAGAAAAGCACTAATATGTTTTAATAGTATAGAGATGTGTCTTCCTGATACTTGAGAGGACATAGTGCTGCGCAATGCTGCAATTTTTGGTATCAATCCTGCAACAAGTAAATACAGGGCCATTTCTGTCACTACAAATAACATTACCAATACTTTAAACTTATAAACCCAACTTTCCAAAATAATTAGCTAACACAACAAAACACACCTATCATTTTTTTTGAGACCTGGAATGTAATTGTGCCGGTCTCTAAAGCACTTTGGATCAGCGTCTGTTTAAATGCGCTACAGGCCTTAAATAAAAGAAAGGCGACAGTCAACACAAAAAGTTTCAGATATTTTTTGTAGTTCAGCATCGACTCATTGTTATCAATACTGTCAATATTTGGATCAATCCGCTCACCTCTAGTAGAGTTATGCTTTCAGCTAGTGTGTTTGCTGCTGTGTGTGTGTTTGTTTGAATGACAGTGACTTTAGTTAAAATCATTTTTTTTTTATAATTTCCTTTGGAAAACTGAGATGTGCAACTTTCTAAATAATTCATTTGAGCTTCAAGTTAAAACCTTCAAAATTAATTTGAGATTCACTACAAGGAATGCAATGTGGCTTCACCATATAGACATAATATGCCATCTATTAAATTAATGCTGGCTCAGTATGCATGTTATTGATTGCACAATGTGAAATAAGTTTCAACAGTCAGCTACAGTAATGTATTTTCAAAGTATAATGAGACGTGAGTGGAAGCCAATGGCTGCCCAGAAGAGGAGCGTCTAAGTAAGATTCAGGCATGGCAGACTTTTACCTATGAGATCCTGTTTTTGGGTCACTAGGACCCCTGCTGTAAAACTGCTCATAAAATCTTAACCTTATGATTCAAAGTCAAGTTGTTTGTACACTCATTCTGCAGCAAAGTGCTGTCTCAATTTGAGTCAGCTTTTAAAATGTTTTCAGACACACGGTAGTGTCTCAGTAGTTCTTTGGATATGGTTCAATAGTCCAAAAACTACCTCCTACTGTTCCTCTTTTTCCTAATCATTTTTCCTTGTGGAAGATGTTCTGAAGTCAAGGAGGGTGTAAAAGAGAATTTCTAAAGAGTTGGGAAAAGAAGATCTGTGGTGTCCAACTGCACTAATACTAAACTTCTTGATGTTCCTAACGCTGTTTCATGAAGGTCATAGAAACTAAAACATTTGAAAAGAGAAAAAAAGATGACTTCATTACAAAGATTGGAACAAAAAAACAATTAAAGAATAAAATGAAATAAGTCGATTTTCTCTAAACTTGATTTAGAGAGCTTGTATGAGTTGACATTAGTGAACTGCAACACTTTCTTACAACAGTGTAAAGTAAACAGTTTAGCTTTGGCTTTACCAGCCCGTTGCTGAAAATTCAAAACATATCAGCAGGTTATCTAAATGGAAAACACACTTAGGACCGTTTTCAAGATCTGTACCACTTTGCCACCTCTGATCATTTTCATGAAGAGTTGAGTGCCGTGTTATTTGGTTTTATATGTGGGAATTATCTCCTTTCCTTACAGGTTGCTTCAGTGCATCCTGCTTCTGGGTCACTTCACTCAGTTAGCAAAACAGACTATTCAGTCGAACCTTCTGCCTTGGTAGTTTACCTTTCCTTAAACCCCTGCATATGTTTTAACCTTGTCTTGAACA
>NW_005187441.1:29015-44112 GCF_000239375.1 Pundamilia nyererei | reverse complement strand
GGCATAAACCGGTCCGTGTCGCAAAAAGTTTGGGGACCGCTGCTTTAATGTATTTAACAGCTATAAATATGTTTGGTGCCAAGACCATCATAAACACAGCATAATGTGATGATCTTGAATTAGAAACTACTACTTTTGAATCTGTATACTTCTACTCCTAGATCAAATATGTGTCAGATATAAGGCCTGGGGGCCAAAATAGGGACTACAATCTGGCCAAAATGTGATTTTATTTATTTATTTATTTAGCTTTTAAGCTTTTGTTCATCATGACAACCTCCCCCATCACCAGTAGATGAACATTAAAATGAAAGAAAGTTCCAGTCTTTTCTTTACAATCTAGAAATCTCAGATTTTTACAGTGGACCCACAGTAAGAACACAATGTTCTGTCAATTAACAAAACCTCTGTTTTATAATTACAGGACATTTTGGGCAACAAACAAGCAAAACTTTTCCTGCAATTTTACACATTTATTTGTTACAGTTTAAGTCCAAAGAGTCGTGCTGATGGATGTCTTACATTTAATACAGCAGCATTTCTTTATCATGTCTAAAAAAAATAAGACCTACTGTTGAAATTGCATTTCTTTTACTTATCTTAAGATATCTCAGGAATGAAATGTGTAGTTAGACTTCTATACATTGACAGAAAAGGGGAGTTTGTCTGGTCTGGCTCGTATATGGCCCACAATGCAAAATTATTTTAACATCCCTGTCCTAGATGAACAGGGTGTCCAGATTTATAACAACTTTTACCTATTAGTTCAGCAGATAGGGTTAGTCTTTGATAAGCTCAGATTCTCAGCCCAAATCATTGTGTTATTCTTAGCTTAAACTACTCAATCCAACACCAGAAAGAAAATGTATTTCTCATAAGTCCTCACTGTGTGCTCTACATTTCTTAAATAATTGGTTTATGTGGTATATTCATCTTTGAGGTACAGTAACGATGATGATGGAGAGAGTTAGACTACAATTAATATCATATATGAGTTATTATAACAATGACCAGGTGGAATTTTCACTTAGGATTATTGATAAAATTGTTTCTTGTGATTGGGAATCTTGTTTATTAAAACAGCAGAATTCAACCTAAAAGGTTAAAGTGCATCATACAAAAAGTGTACTTTAACTCAGCTGTCTATACTCAGTGCATGACATTTCGATCCATTCTCCCCCCACATTGCTACTTTTCATGAACATCCTCCAACTTTCTTCTTAATCACGGCCCTCATTGTGTTTGTCTCTGCTCTGTTGGTGCCCATTTCATGTACGTGAGCAAAACACTTCATGTAATTTGCTGCGGGCAACATATTACAGGTTATTACTGTTCCCTTCCTCTCATCCCTCACTTCTCTCCTCCTCTCCTTTGCTGTGTCTTTGATTTTCTTTTTCAATGATGAAACAGAGAGGAAGAGGCTGCCTTTCTCCTGCCTGTCAATTATCCCTCGTCCGTTTCTCCGTCCAGCTTAATTGGCGTTTGGGAGACGCTAGCGTTGTCCCAGCGGGCTCAGCCAGGACAATGGAGGCCCATATAGCTGACCGGCCCTCGGCTCAGCCCAAATTGAATTGGAAATCTTCCATCTTCTCTTTAGCATAACAAAGAGGGTGCAGGGTTTTTAGACAAAGGGCCCGTTTTAATGGAGAAAATCAATCTCTAGGAGGAAGCAGCGGCATTGTCTCCCATCAGCTGTACAGGTGTGTCTCGCTCACAGCGGCCTTAATCAGAGGTGGCAGGGGAGAGATCTGGAAGCTACATCTCTGTCACTGCGTGGAAGACTGGCAGTCAGAGGCAAGGAGAGGAGGGAGGGAGGAAGAACAACATGTGTCTAAATAAAAAAAATCATATGGTGGTGGCACACAGCAAAAGTTAAAGGCTCATCCTATAGAGGGCGAATTTTAAAAAAGAGAGAAATTTTGGGTTTAGATTGTGATTGTGTGTTTTTCAGATGACCAATCAAAAATGCTCAAAAAGATTAGAAAAAAACACGTTTTAAAACGCACACAATTTCAAACCATCCCTGTGTAACAATTCATTGCATGAAAGTAATATTTTGGATTGCTTCAATAAATGTCACATGAAGCTTCCAAGGGGCTCAAGTGGTTGGCACTGATAGTTTCTGATATAGGTTTAGATACTGTGTGATACTGAACCATTGATTAGAAAAAAGAAAAACTTCTTTTTTTAGTGAAGTCAGTTTAGCAGAAATCATTCACCAAGGTAAAACACTGGTATTACACATGCCTACAAGGGTCGCACTGAGTCTGTCCCATGACACCACACCACTGTCAGAGAATTTAACCTTGACCCTTACTACACTTTCATACTAAACAGAATGAGTCAGTTTATTAGGGATCGACAGATCAATCCAAATATCGATAGTTTCAATAACAACTATGGTATTGGATCGATACTAGCAGAGTGATTTAGTGATCATTAAAATGTGTTCAGATTTTTCAGATTGATGATGATTCATCTCATGGCACACTGCTGTCCCCTACATAAGCTGCTTTTATAAGTTAAAAGTATTGGTGTCGTACTTTAGCCCCCAAACACTTATTTGTTTTGTTAAATGACATCAGTCTTTGAAACATCTGAGACTTATCTTGGTACTTTCATTAGAAAGCATGCTGTCTATATCTACTACATCACTGCAGCCATCACCCGTGTGATGTCACGAGCACTGCAGTTTGCATGAAAGAGGATTAGGGCCACTGGGGGGAAAAAAGTGGGTACATATTTTTATCAGGATTCTCACACCGTGTCTGAGTGCTGCATTAACAGATCTTTGGTTCATTTTTAGCAGTAGCCGCTGGTGTTAGTGGTTCCATCTTTGCAGAATTTTTGGGTGCTAGCTTTTTTGACACCTGCACTTTTTAAAATTGTTTTTGGTGAAAGTGTGTGTAGAGAGAGAGAGAGAGAGAAAAGCATATCAGTCAGTGTTAAAACAGTGAAGATGACACTTAAAAACTCTTAGCTTGATTAAACGCGGAGGACTTATTATAGAGATTACACTTGGCCTGTTCTCGAACAGCTTGAGGTTTGCGTTTGACTTGGTCCTAAATCCTTTGGTCGTGTTATTCCTACACACTAATAATTAGTTCTAACCACATGCGCTCTGAAAATCTTGCTCATTTATGTTATGCTTGCTTTAGCAGTATTTTAAGGCTCCATGAAACCTGGATGAATCTTAATGCAACATTCAAAGAGGTAGAGTCTATTCAAAAGCGGTTTATAAAAATCCACAGAGCTCAGCTGCTGGCCCGTCTTCTCTCAAAGGAGCCAAAATGGAAGATTTGGAGCCTCGTGGTTTTAGTGGCTGAGATTGTTGTCTCACTACAATGTTGAGAAGATATAAGTGAGAGCGGTGGACCGCCTCGAGCGGGTAGGATGCCGTGACAGATTACTTTCTTCCCTGCTGCGTTTGTCTTTCACATTGTCTTTCTTTGCACAGACCACAATAGAACTCGAGAAGGAGTCAGTCATTAGACAGTAGAGCGATCTGAAGGTTAGTTTAACCAGAAACACCCATTCCCCATTGGTGTATATGGTTTTCTTGGTGAATTAATTCATTTTGAAAATCTAAATCCGTAATTCACAACATGAACATCTTCACAAGTCTGATTATTGTCATCCAAAGGTGTCATATTCAAAAATATTCAATTTACTGCAAAAATCACATTTCACTAACTTGAATTATTAGCCATCATTCAGATAAAAAGAAGTTTTTCCTGCTCTTATGGGTCAATACTAGACATCAGATATGATGGATTGCCTGTACATAAGGTGCTGGAGCTCATTACATGACTATAATATATGTATCAAACATTAGGCTGCCCTCTTAAAAAGCTTCAGAGGTAAAAAGTCTGTGCCTGACGACTCGGCAGCAGCTACACAATGTTCACAACTCACACACATCGCACAGATTTGCATTACATTATTCAGTAATAGCAGACCTTCTGGATATTCGTGTTTTATACAGTAATACTCATGACTCATGCACTGATTGATTACTTAAACAGTATTACAGTGACACATTCACGCGCCCCATTTAAATACGTTAGGCAGCAACATCAAATTTAAGATTTAAGCGTCTGATTCTGTGAGACCAAACTGAGGCCTGTATGAAAGTTTTTTTGTTTTTGTTTTTTTTATGTGTTGGCTTAGACAATGAAGTCATGCCTTTTGCGTTAAAGTGCAATATGAAATGAATGACTTCATTGTTTGACTTTTTTTTCCCTGAATAATCTGCTTCAGCTAACTTAGGTTGTTCTCTCGGTTTCCTGTTTCCTGTCAGGGTCTCTCAGCCACTCCGTCGGTGCTGTTAAGGAGTAGTCTCTCAGGTCTGGGTGTTTTGATAAGGTGAGTGTTTGTGTTTATCTGCGCACTCCCAGCTCTGTGCATTACCATGAGAATGGTTTAAGCTCTCTGCTAATCCTCTGTGTCTCTGTTGTAATAAATGTCTTCATTCATACGCTGCAGTGGAGAGGGGACCGGAGTACACAGCTATGGCAAACATGTCACCTTGTTCTGACCCAAAACTGTGGCATCCAGCTTGGAACCACCCACAAAAAAAGAAAGAGGAAAAAATTTGGTGTAAAACATGTAACATGGGTCTTGTAACGAAAGGCAAAAGTTTATTTTTTGTCACGTTTTGGGGTTAAGACTTTTCCCATAATATCAATCATACAGTATTACTGAAAATAACATTATGGCCATTAGGTCCATACTACAGACTGGACAACTAGCCTTGGATTACCCACCATGACATCACCCATTGCACTCAAACCTCAACATTAGTCCTCATCATGTTATTTGTTTGGTAACACTTTAACTACATAGAAAAAAATGTCCTTGGGTGCAAGCTGTATTATAAGCAGAATTTAAATGTATTTTACATGAAATTACACTGTAATTATATTTACTTAAGGTTTTAACAGAAAACGAGTACATTTAAGTAGTGTGTAAGTAATATAGCAATTATATAGTGCAAAATTATTCAGGAAAGGAGATTATTGTTTAAGTAGTCATTTTAGGTACTGCATAAGTAACTTTAAGTACTCTGCAATTTTATGGTAATTTTGTAGAAAAACAAACATCCTACATCGTAAGTACACTGTACTTTTTCTTGTGTAACTTCCTGGTAAAATTACTTATGCACTACTTAACTGTACTTACAATGTAATCATTTCTTCTTTCCTGTAATACACATGAAGATATAATTACTTGCACAGTACTTACATTTACTTACAGTATAATTACTTCTTTTGATAAACAAGTGCAGAGCTAATCTATCAGCAATGGTTAGCAAGTTCAGTTTTCAAGCAGCGTCCACAAATTGGAAGCGTTTAACACACAGATAGATATGTCTACTAATTAGTGCTAACACATTAATGAAATACTTGAGTTTGTCTCACCAGAACCAGACAGTATTACAGATGACGTCCCAACTGGTATTTCTTATATCTCATGTATAGATCACAGTAAAAACAGTTAAAGTTACGCTTGGACAGAACTTCCTTAGAGCACATTTTATTGCACAGAGTACATCATTAGTTTCAGAAGCTGAGGGACTTCCATTGAACTCTATTGGACAACTCAGGACATCAAGAACTGAGACTATAGCCAAATATTCTCTGCTGTTTTCACCTCTGTCACCGATGCAGATGGTAATGAAAAGGGTGATGAATTAAAACAAACAAAAAAAGCAAATGAAAATAAGAGGTCAGAAATGAAAGTAAAAGCAAAATCTGAAAACAATTCTGTCTTCTGGATGGAAAATTGGATGGTCTCTTAATGGGGCTAGACTCTGTGGTACCATGTGTGCTAAAAACTTAAGTACTTGGTGGAAGATTAATTCACACGATTTAAAATTTTCTGAAAACTCTGTGACTAAGGGATTGGTTTCATGCCCTTGCACATCTTATTAACAGCATGGATTCCATTTGAATAGTTTTATTTATTTATTTTTTGTCAGCGCTTAAAGACTCTACTGTAAATATAATTAATAAATAAGAGTACAGTATAAATACAAATGTGGATTTGCTCTTATTTCATTTAACATGATCCAACATACTCTTTTCCAGAAAGGGTATTCACTGCATGTGTGGGTGCATTTAGGAGGAGATAATTCCATCTATTTCAAACCCCTCTAAAGCCTGAATGTTGTATAATCTCTGAGAATGGAAACCAAATTGAAACAAAATGAGGGTTTGATGCAAACACAGCCGCGAATGTACCGAGCAGCAAATGGAAAGCTTTCCTGGCTGCCATGATTATAGGGTGGGAGAGAAATGTGAGGTTCAAACCCTTTAGCTGACGCCTGAAAAAACTCAAATCTTCAGTGGGACTCGGCGTAATTAGTTATTTGGTCTTCATCAGCACTGTAAAATTGATATCTGCGCCTTCAGCCAATTACTTTTTAGGAAATGTCACAGATGCAACTGCGATTTTTTTGTATTTAAATAAGGTGTTTAAATATGTTTAAGAATCAATAGTCCAGCAAACACCAATTGCCCACATGGTTTTTCAGCGAGCTATTCTCGCTGTCCTTCCGTCTCTCCCTGCCTGTGTCTCCCTGGGGACCTCCGCCCCCCTCCCTCGTCACCCACAGATTTCCTCACACAAAGCAGTCTATTAAAAAGCCTTTAGCGAGGCCATTCACTTGGTTTGCTTTTGCAGAGAGATGAGGAATGGGTTTAGGGTAAAGGTCAGAGTGCTGTGTGTGGGCTGTGTGTATATGTGTGGGTTTGTGGATGTTGATGTAGCATGTAAGGTCTAGGCCTTTGGGCCCTTTTCAGTGTCATACCCAAGGGGATTTAGTGTTAGTGCAAAAGTCCTGTAATTCCATATAATCCTTCACAAATACATACGTAAATATACTAATATTAGCAGTACTTTCACTATTGTGTTGCTTTTTTACTAATCACAAAACAATGTTTCTCAGGTGCAGTAGAGCCTGCACCACAGATGAAGGCTAAACAGGGAACAATCTAAAGGATCTAAAGGATTTGAAATTTAACTCTCCCTCTCTCTCACAGTAATAACAATTTTGTTTGTTCATCACCACAAAAGCAGGTGATCATACAGTATAGTCAGCAAACTCAAACATACATCATGTGGGTGTGTATTTAAACTGTAAACAGCAGCTGCCAGGATCCTCTTACACACTTGTATAGAGTCACGAGGAGATGGACAATTCAGCACCTCAAACCAGACGATATCATAGCAGGTTTCTCAATTTGAAAATCCAGAAATCCAAACCTGCTGCCGTGAGATCTGAATACAAACTGCAGATTTATAAAGTAAATCTGCATACAGGCGATGACTGAAGAAACCTGAAACCTGAGCCTTACAGTGAGGATAACTGGTGGGTCTGTTATGCGTTTATGCCTTTATGGTGGCATGGCTTCTAGCCTAATGATCAGAGGGTGATCCTAACACTTCTTTCCTGATGGAAATGATCTCTTCTGATATGGAAAATGCCTCAGTCTACTGAACGTGAGGCTCACTGAACCATATCATGAGTATGAAAAAACTGTAAATCATATAGCTACATCATAACTAAACTGAACATGTCAGAGAGCATTACTGACTCCTGTAGAGTCAGTAAAGAGCTTTTTAAGACATTTATTTTGGTTTTTCCTTTAAAAAGGTTGGCCTTGTGACTTTTCCTGCATCGTCATATTCATATTGGTCCAGGATCAACACTACAGCTGACCAGCCCTGTTGTTGTGATATCATAGCTTTGTAATGTGAGGAAAAAGGGGAAAAATGCCTTTCTTTATATAAAAATCTCTTCTGGAACAAATTATCAGGATTTCAAGTGTTTTTTCTTTATTAATTTGTACAGCATTGTTTTTATTATATTGTACAAATTGTAGAGTATTGTACAATACAGTAAATATATTATCAAGTTAGGCTTCCAGTTAACCAGACTTAAGTTACTCGTGTTGGTTCGCTTGTGATAGTTTGTAATCGTCTTAGCTAACTTCTTGGCTAATGCTGACTGAGTGCTAAGATGACATCATAGGTCATTGGTTGTAATGTTGATCTTGGACTAAAATTATTACAATAATATAGAAACAACTCCAGCGTGGGGATGTCAGATAGTGCAAAAGTTGTTTTTTTTGAAAGAAAAACAAAGTTGATCAATTAATCAATTATTTGTAATGTAATGTGAAAAATTACTGTGGAGCAATTTCTTTTCATTTGATGGATAGCGGGAGTCTATAGACTTGTCTCATTGGTATACATAATGTTTCGAGCATTTCAAGCTAGGTGTTTTAGGCTCATTGTTGGAGATCATTTAAAACATGTTTGTGTTGCTTAAATTAATCCTCAGGTTGAATGATCTAGATCTTAAAAACAGAAACTGCTTTGTAAACGTTGGGATCTGCAAATTCATCCTATATCAGTGTGTCAAATCCTGCCAGTCTGTCAGAGGCTGCTGGTGTCTCAGTTTTACACAAAAGAGTCTTTAGGCATCAGTCCTGGAAACACCGTCAGTGAGAGTACTGGAAGTGAGGAGACTGTGTAGCCTTTTAAAGAGCTGTAGTGTCCACGTTAGAAGGTCAGAGGACTGCATCTAAATGTTAACATGTTTTTTGTTTCAGTTTTTCACCCTGATTTGTTTTTACTTGCCTTTTAAAAGCTACCCTCTTTTTCAAGTCTGAATAAATGAGTTTGTTTGTTTTGGTGGGTGGTTATAGTGTTATGCTTGTCAATCATTTACACCAAAAGTGTAAATGGGCAGCATTTAACACAACAGACTGAATGCTTGTGTCCTTCGCCAACAGTTTTTCAGATCACAATCAAAATAGTGGAAGGCCAAGAATAGAAAAGCTTCAGAGCAGAAGTCAGCATGACCGGAGGGAAAGAGTTCTAACCCAGTAAATAACAATATCCTAATTCGTGTATTTTTAATTAACGTTTGGAAGAGTAAATTTGGGTAACAGTTTCAATTAAAGGTGGGATTAAATTAAATTACAGGGGTCAGTTTGACCCAGAACATAAAAGACATCTATTTGATTTAACATAATAGCTAAGATAATATTGCCTGCGCAAGGAAACAGTGAAAGTGCTCATCGTTACCATCCTATATCAGTATTTGGAGGCAGTACAGCCTGTACACATTGGTCAATATCTTCATGCTTTAAGCACACTTTAGCAGTCATCCATTTGTTTAAGCAAATTCTGCAGTATTTTAAAATAATAAAAACAAAGTACTATAACTATTACTGTTCCTCACAACAACATTTTACAAAGCATTTACCAAAGCAGGCGTCCTTTTACTCTAAAATTCTGAAGGTTGTGAAGCTACAACTCTTGTCACTCCAGCAAACAAAAAAAACTGAGACTCTTAGAGCTGAGATCTAAGGTCATACAAGTCCAATCTGAGGATCAACCTTTTCTATACCCAGAACACTTCTGTCAGATACTTTGCTAATAGCAAAGACCGGGACAGAGAAGCAAGCGTGAGATGTAGAGCAATACAAAGATGCTCTGAAACCCACAGTTAGCCTTTGCACTTCCCTCTGTTTGAAGATGATGAAGGGATCTGTGGGGAGGAAGGTGAGATGGCAAACCTCTTGAATACCTTTGATGCTCAGACAGCAGCAGGAGATCAGAGAAGGGCAGATGGAGAAAAGGGAACAGAGGGAAGAGTAGCAACAGATTGCAAAGAGATGGGAGAGAAAGGAAACTTAGATGGAATGAGAGTAAGTGTTCCAGAGGTAGAGAGGCAGATAGAGATCCGTGGGAGCAATAACGTCTATGTCAGAGATATCCTTCCCTTCCTGTGTTAAGTGCACTGCTATTGGGGTATGTCAAAGCAGTGTATTTAGTTTGGGGTTGTGCTTTATGCCAAAACAAACTTGTGAAAGCTACATAATAGCACAGATCTCCATGCTGTCATGTGTGTGTGTTTACCACATTAAGTAGATTGTCTAGCCAACATGCATCTTTCTGTCCAGCAGCCAAATGGAAAATTACACCCTGGCACGGCTTCAGTACTGAACACACACACGCGCGCGCGTGCACACATCTGTGTGCATTTCTGCTGCTGTGAAGACTGCCAGTGAGCAAATTCCTTCTCGGACCCTAACCAAAAATAACTTTGGTCTCAACTGTGCTCTCACAACTAAGACAGGTACCAGTGTTTATAACAGTTTAATCACCTTTCAGGTTATCACAGTTGGCTTCTGTTAATTAACGTGAGCGTTAAAAGAAAATGTAGACAAGCAGGATTGCAGAAACTAAAAAACATTAAAAAAAACAAATTCTTTTTAGCTTGTTTTCTACTCCAAGCGGACATTTGTGCCAGATGTGGTGAAATATTATCAAAGTATCCTTGAGATATCACATCCACAAATTGAACTGACATGAGGTCAGAGTGACCTTGATCTAAATCACCGAAATTGAATCAGTTCTTCCTTGAGTCCAAATTAATGTTCGTGCCAGACTGGTTCTCTGGGTATGTGCACAGGATAGGATGGATGGGTGGACTGTCTCGGGCACAATGCTGTAAAAAAAAAAAATCTTTTTAAAAGTACAACCTGCCACTGTAGATGTGGTTAAACTTATTACAAGTGGACAATTGTCCAAGCTGCGCATGTCTGGCTGACTGTTAAAGAACAGGAAGATGCCACAGTGTGGTGTGTTTGCTGAGGTATTTGAATACTTTCTGAGTAAATGGAGATAAATGACACAGAGACAGGATAAAGTGATATTCAAACACACTCGAGATAATATGGATTACTGACCTTAAATGGAACACTAGCAGGTATTTTTGAATGATTTAGTCTCATTCAGATGCTATCTTGAGTTTATGAGCTCATGTCAAGAGTTTGGCTGAGTTCCTCTCTTCTTCATTAGAATCTGGATAATTTAAGGAGATTAAATTTCAATCTAAAAAAAGGTTGCATTTTGTCAGAAATGTGTGTATTCGCAGCTTGCACGATGCACATAAACATCCAGAACACACACACACACACACACACACACACACACACACACACACACACACACACACACACACACACACACACACACACACACTTGTGGTTTGCAGCACAGGGACAAGAGATGGATGGGCAAATATTGAGCTGTGACAGAGTAAACAATGGCCTGGTTACCAGATGGCTGGACACACGCACACACATATGCGCGCACACACACTTGACAGCGTCTATCAAAATTGAATAGCTGGTGGCTTGAAAGAAAAATATAGACACTGTAGGGAAGCCATAGAGAGAATGAGAGCTTAGATATCCTCAACCCATTTATCATCGTCTCACTGAAGCTCTGAAATCCTTCTCCACATCCATCCATATCCATATTCTCCCTTACCTAAACATCTCTATTTTTGCTTGTATTTCTTTCATTCCTAACCCGAATTCTGTGAGATTAAATGGAGAGCAGAGGGTTTATTAATAAACCATAAATCTAGCAACTCCTTATCTAAAATCAATTCTTGTGTGCTTGTCACAGATGCTGAATTCTGTAATAGCTTAATGCATGAGAGACTGGGTCCAACCTGACCAGGCTACAACTCTAAGTCGGCGTCCACACCAAAACCCATGTAACGAAATGTCTGGAGCTGTGTTAGCAGGGGATACTGTGAAGCAATGTGAGCGCAGATGGCCATATGTACTTCTAAATTTGTAAAGTACGAACAAAATGAGTTACATAGAAATTGGAATCCGACTAATCACCTTTAGCAATGCCAGACTGACAAACAGCAACATTGCACAATCAGAAAAAAAGTGTCACATAGATTTATCAGCAGGTTTCTTTGCAAACTGTAGCTAAGAGTGTGCTGATGATCAGTAATGAGGACAGCAACTTCCCTGCTGACGGTCTCAGCTTCAGCACCATGGTCAGCAACTCGCCTTCTTCTCTTACAATAATCACTTACCAGTTGTGTATTGAAGGAAAACATTTTTTACTTATAGTTAGGGAGTAAACTTCTACAGATAATAGGCTCGTTGTCAATATCCGAAGTTGATGAGGTCACCTTGTATGTGTATAAAAACTTACCTGCTGATCACACTTCCTTTCATGTAACCATCATCATTCCCATCCCCCCTTACAACAAACAGTCTGTGCAGGTTTACGGTTGTAGTCTTGTGGTCAGTTTTGATGGTATTAGCATCTAGATGGATGGCAAAACCAATATGGTAGTGTTTTGCTCTCCTTAATAAAATCCAAGGATGCCCCCCCCCCGAACCCAGAAAATTGATTATTCAACACATTACTTTTACAGCAGGTCTAAAATCTACTTTCTCAGCATACTTAATGCAGTTCGCACTGGAAAAACAGTGTAGTGCTATTCAGTTATGTATCATATTGTGTTGTGAAATTGTATTAAATGTGATTTCATAACACATCTCAGGAGGATTTTACTGACTCAACCAGACCTTCAGTTCTGTTAAAAGAGCAATGCCTTAATTGGTGCAGCAGTACCGTTCAGGAGGTTTCAAACTGATTTAAGGACAAACGCCTATGGTTAGAAATCGTGTCATGCCACACACAAACTCCAGAGACACACAAAAACACACACATACACACACACACACACACACCTGTCAGCTATTAAATATGCTGAACGTTTATCTTCCACAGGGCATTGGTCCAGCCCCATCATGAGCTGTATGGAGAGCAGTTTAATAGACCCCTGATTACAGAGCGCATCACCCTCCTGCTCACCCTCGATCTGGGCCTGTCCCACTGTTTTTACACCCGCCCCCACCCCACCCTTCACATCTCCATTAATGAACTGACAGAAGCAAGGTCTTAAAGCCGTTTTCTTCCAAAAGATTTCATTCACCCACATTTTTCTTTTCCTTTCATAGAAAACGTGATTCATTCGGAGATTTGAGCTGTCATCGTTCTCTTGTTAAGTTGACTCTAGACTCCTGGATTCAAGTCGGTAGCACTTTCATATCTGTCCAATTTTTAATATGACAATGGAGTCTGCAGCTGGCTAGCTATCTTAGCATTCGGGCTTTCCCCAAATACAAATTTTGTCAGTGGAATCAGACTCAACAGTTCACTATGATTAACTTTCTTTTTAAATGTGTGAAAACTGACAGAATAATTAACTGGACTTCATGTGTGTCATGCTAAATCATGCTAGTGCTTTGGCTGACCTAACATCCTATACAGTATATACATGATCTTACTTTTAAGCAGTTTAACTATGGCTGGTGCTGCTGATAGTTGCATAATGGTACATAAGCACATGCTTAACCTTGCTCAGACCTTTACCATTCAGGCCTGCATCGATGAGGGGGCCAGGCTGGGTGAGAGTATGTCTTAAAGTTGTATGAACTGGGCTTTTACATCATTTGCATACCTGCTACTCTGATTTTCCATATATAATTTTATATATATAAAGACTATGTTTACTAATACAGCTTATTTACCACTTCCCACAATACGAGACTTCACACACACATTCCTGCCGACAACTCTCTGCCTCAGATTGCAGCTAAAGTTATAGGTTAGAGCATAAACAAATGCTCAACTTGAGAAACCGTATTCTTTATTCTAAACGTAGAAGCAGTGATATAACCAAGAAATAATTGACCAAACACACATTTCATGCAAAAGACGTCCAGAAATAAAACAGGAGAAAATTCATGAACAGTAAGATACCAGGGGAAAAAATCCCCCCAAAACAAAAGCTAATTATAAACTGGTAAAAAAGTACATAAAAAAACTAATTGATACACAAGGAATTATCAAATGACAGATGACAGATGGCCAACAAGAGGGAGATGGAGAGAGAAAACATCACATGAAAACAAATATAAAAATGTCTTTCGAATGGACTCGAGTGAAATCACAAATTTTGTCACCTTCTCTCCTTAAGCAGTCATTCCAAAGCCAAGGGCCACACAGCTGTATGGCACACGTGTGGTCACATCGATGCTTCCTATAACTGACTTTCATTGGCTGTCCTACCAATGCAAAGACTGAGAACAGGGTAGATTCAAAGCAATAAAATCGGCACCTTTAGTTGTATCTTGTTTACTAAAATCAACTACCTACAGATAGCACTGCTTTGTAGGTAGTTGATGCACAAGCCTCATGAATGTGATGCTTTTGAGTCCTTCAAAGCTACAGGTGGTTGAATGGTGACCAGTCATTAAAGCGTTACCTTCATGAAACGCAGCAAACTGTGGATAACCAAGCGCCAAACTCCTCAGCCCATGCAGATCCTTCGCCGCACAGCCGCCTGCCTGCACGTGCACACTCACAATTACCATATGCTGTTTTGTGCGTCTTTGTATTCATGGTCCAACCTGTATAATAGGTGTCACATTAGCAAGACAACAAATCAAACCAACCTTCATTTCCCAGGCCTCTCCTCTGCTTCCACAGCTGTAGGCCTCTCTTTGTTGTCAGGGGAGTTTCTAATTAATATGATAAATAAGATGGCGGCTTCGACTCCCTGATGCTTTTTAATTGGAGGAAGCCTTGAATGGCACGCGGGCACGGGCAGAGATTAGCGGGTTATTTGTGAGTGTTTTTGTATGAGGAGGGGAGAGAGAATTTTTTATCCGTGCAGTGATTTCCTGTTTCATTGTGATACCCGACTCAGTGCTTGTAACACACACACACACTCACACACAGAGACAGAGAATTTGAGAGACAGCTGACAGTCTGGTTGCATGAGTGGCCATGTTAGCGCTTCCTTACAATCAGAACCACATTCATATAGTTCCGCTTCCGCCATCAGCATCACACTATTTACTCATAGAGTTTTGGACCATCTGCAAGTGTGATGACACAGAAAAAGTACGTTTTATTAAGTCTAATGGAGAAAAAACAGTCCTGTGTCAATTTTGCACACTTTTTGAAATATAACCAACAACATCTGGGTTGGATATTTGAAACTTTACTTTAGTTTTTAGTCGTGATCTGCAGGGTTTGATGCAGTGCAGGATCCGTGTGTGTGTATATCCTGCATGGTATGCTATGCACCACCTACGGAACACAAGAAAAATCGGTCGAATATCTGACAGCTTTGCCTCAAGCGTCTACGTATCACCAGCCCACTTCTCTTCAACACACACACACACACACA